>NC_089964.1:600000-900000 GCF_039105145.1 Kwoniella newhampshirensis
TAGCTTACAAGAAAAAATGAAAAGTGTCACTTCGGTGGGATCGGGCCTGCTCACGAAACGATGTTGTGGCCTGTACTCTTATTGTCGAAAGGAGCACTTGATTATAAAACATTGCGCAGCTGCAATTCTCATCTGCGACCCACAAACTCATGCCATGCGAGAGAAGATCCATCACGCAAAGGTAGTAAGGAGCCTAAGCCTATCAACAACACCACATTCAAGCACTGCCATGACCACTCTAAGCGGCGTGGAGGATGGACAAGAACTCCTTGCCGGCAGCACCGGGGACGGACTTCTTGACGGAACCCTTGGCCTTGCGCTCGGTTCGGAGGAGTTCCTGTCGTCGGAGGGTCTTGGCGTAAGGGTTGAGTCGGAAGAGGATAGCCTTGTTTCGGAGAGGGTTCTTCTTCTGGGTGAAGGGTCCTGTATATAAGAAAGAGATCTAGTCAACAGACGATCGATAGACAGATGAGAAGAAAGGACTTACGCTTCTGGACGTTCTGGCCGGCGGGTCGGACAACGGACTGGATCTCGTCAGAGTTGATGAGTCGGGTGACGTCGGAAGAGGCGATCTTAGCGATAGGGAGGCTAAGAAAAAAGAAAGGTGTCAGCGTGTTAGCCAGCCGACATGCGAAGAATGCCACACACTTGAAGCCGGACTTCTTCTCGTAGACAGAGTCAAGAGCAGCAATGGCACCCTCAGTCCAGATAACGAATCGACCGACGTGACCACCGGGGGCGAGCTGGAGGAGGTTGAGGGACTCGACGGGGGAGGTCTCGACACCGGGGACATTCTTGAAAGCCCTGACGATACCTTCGTCCTTGGCGTAGACAACGAGGGGACCCCTCCTCTGCCTGTGCCTCCTGTTCCTCAACTTTCCCTTACCAGCCCTAAGCTTTCGGCTGTTGGAAACCTTGGCGACATCGGGGTAAGCGGCGACTGCCTTGAGAAGGTCGACGGCAGCCTTGGTCTTGGTGGTGGACTCGACGGAAGAAGAGATGACGAGGGGGACCTCTTGGATCTGCTCGATCCTATGTCCTCGGGCAAGGACAAGGGAGGGGAGAGCAGAGGCGGCAAGAGCAGAAGCAACGGCGTATCGCCTTTGGTTCTGGTTGACCTTGACGTGCCACTTCCTCCAGGTCTTGGTGGGAGCGAACATTCGACCACCTCGGCACATGTTACCGAAAGCGGCCTGACCGGATCGCTGGGTACCACCACCGCCAACACGGGGGATACGAGCGACGGCACGACCGGTACCCCAAGACTCGGCAGAGGTTTGGTGACCGGCGTTCTCAGCAACGGCGTAAGCCTGTCGCCTGTTCTTGGCGATGGACTCTGGGGAAGGGATGGAGCGTCAGCACCGCTTCGAACAAGCCTTGTCTTCTCCAATGCCCTCCGGACGTAGCCCTGCAGAGAAATGGAGCGAAACCCCTCCGCAAAGACAGCTTCCGCTACAGACTCCTGAACTCTTCCCCATTCCTTTCAGAAAGTCCACATTGCTCCTTGTCTCTTCGCTTTCTTTCCATTCTTCTCCTGCCATACATTCCTCCAAATGAAACTCCGACTCACTGTGAACCTGCTGGACGACGTCGAGCCTGATAGGGGCGGTGAAGACGGCGGGGAGGGGAAGAGAGCCGGAAGACTCGCCCGTGGCGGACCAGACAGTGACGGTGGGACGAGCGGCCATTTTGCTGTGAGGATACGTTCAGTTGGTGGATGCGACGAGGAGGATGTGTTGGGAGAGGTAGCACTCACAAAGACTGTTTTGTGACTTGAAGGATGCAGAAGAGACTAACAGGCGATGTGTTGGAAAAGGTGTCGAAATGATCTCGCCTAGCACGCACAGTGTCTCTGTATCACACACTCACTCACTTCCTGTCTCTGCATACAAACCAGGGCCATTGTAAGAAAACGTACAGATTCCTTTTTGGTGCTTCGGCGTTTCGTTTCGAAATTCGGACTTTGGTCTCCTGTCAAGAAGGACAGGCTTGTGGCACAATTGATGCCGCTGTCACGTGTGACCCCGCAGTCCCCGGATTCGACTCTCGCATCCGTGACTGCCAGCGAGGCGGAGCGCGTCGTTCCGTTATGAAAGGTTATTTCGCTCACCGCTTAGACAGGTCTGCTATTATGTGTGTTGATGGTCCGTCAAAGAGGTTCAGAGTGCTCCTTTGTCTCACCCTCACTCACTCCTTTATACCATAGTTGGATCTCGCATATAGGGACAGAACCTGAACAGTCGAACATCTCGACTTGTCATCAAGAGCCGAAGCCGATACTCGCCAAGTGGAACGTCTGCCAAATCCCCAAATCACCAACAAGACGGATCTGCACCGACAAGCACGAGCATACCCGCTCAGATAGCTCCACTCGAGAGGTCAACAGATCACTTCGATGCAGAGGTCTGGATCCCATACCACTTCCACTACCGCCTCCAATAATTCTGCTTCTACCGCATTGCGTCGACATCTCCATCGAGAAGCAGACAACTCCTCAACCACTGACGACCTATCAGACCCGAGACCTTGGGAGAGTCGAACTCCATCAAGATCGTACGGATCAAAACGAGACTCGAATCAGAATCACGTAGCTCGGACACCCAGTCCTGGACCTGGTGGAGATCTGCCATTGTTTCTCGACGATATGGAGACAAGGAGAAGGTTCGGCGAGAAGGAGGCTGCTCTTGCCGAGAAGGAAGGGGAGAAGGCGGGTCTGATGAATATCGATCTCGATGATCAAGGGAAATGGGCCAAGGGACATGGTGCCGGTCCAGGTGTAGGCGGGAGAAGGGGTCTTCCTCCAAGACAGAGAATAGGTGGTTGGGTGAGTGCACATCATTACGCTGGCAGGTAAACAACGCTTACACTTCGCGGTGCATATTCAGAAAGGGGTTATGATTGATAACGAGGAATGGATCTGGACAGGGATATATACCCTGCTTAGTATAATCACTAGATATTGGAGGATTGGTGCAGCGAATTATGTCGTTTGGGATGAGGTACGTTCGGGGTCCATGTCTCTTCGAAACCCTTAATTGTTTTGCTGATCCCATCTTCACAGGCTCACTTTGGCAAATTCGGCACCCACTACATCAATCGAGACTTCTACTTCGATGTTCATCCTCCACTTGGCAAGATGCTCGTCGGTCTCGCCGGTCTTCTGTCAGGCTATGGAGGGGGCTTCGAGTTTAAATCAGGTGTGGAGTATCCTTCGGACGTACCATATACCGCCATGAGAGCTATCCTCGCTTCATTCGGTGTAGCTTTGGTCCCTCTGGCGTGGTGGACTGCTGGGGAATTGGGGTGGTCGAGATTCACAAGGCATTGGGTGACCATCTGTGTCCTTTGCGGTAAGCTATATCTACACATGACGGCGTTAGCCCGCTAAGACAGCTTGCACAGATATTGGTTGGCTTTGTATCTCAAGATTCATCTTGCTGGACTCAATGCTATTGTTCTTCACCTTCACTACAACTCTGGGTTTGGTCAAGTTCCACAACCAGCGACATGAGTGAGTCACAGTCGGTGAAATCATCACTACCATTAGCTGAGTCTTCCTCAGTGCCTTCGGCGACGACTGGTGGATTTGGCTTGTGTTTACCGGATGGTCAGTCGGTTGTGTGTGCAGCGTCAAATGGGTTGGTATGTTCATCACCGCTTTGGTCGGACTTTACACCATCGAGGACCTGTGGGAGAAGTTTGGAGACCTGTCGATGCCAATCGTGAGTAACTTGTTGAAAGTCGCTGCATGCGTTGACAGGTCACAATCAGCGCACATACATCCAACATTGGGTTGCTCGAATAACATGTCTCATTGTACTTCCCTTCTTGGTCTACGCCGCTTGTTTCAAGGCACACTTCATGATCCTCAATCGATCTGGACCCGGCGACGCTCAAATGAGCAGTCTTTTCCAAGCACACCTCAAAGGTAACGATTTCGGCGAATCGCCCTTGGAAATCGCATACGGCTCGCAAGTCACCCTCAAAAACTATGGCTATGGTGGTGGTCTCCTTCATTCACATGTCCAAACCTTCCCAGTCGGATCATTGCAACAACAAGTCACATGTTACCACTACAAGGATGACAACAACAACTGGATCATCACTCCAACCTGGGCCGCAGATCCCGTAGATCCCGATGGTCCTATCAAGTTCTTGAAAGACGGCGACCAGGTCCGACTCGTGCACGCCGCGACCGGAAGGAACCTACACTCTCACACTATCGCGGCGCCAGTCACAAAGGAAAACTTTGAGGTTGCTGGTTACGGAAATGCGACGATCGGAGACGACAACGATATTTGGGTGGTAGAGGTAGTGGATGATACTCAACGATCGAAGAAGGAGAACGAAGATGGACGAATCCATGCTCTCACCACCAGGATGAGATTCAGACATCGAGATCTGAGATGTTACCTTCGAGCTGCGAATGCCGTTTTGCCCCAATGGGGTTTCAAGCAAGTTGAAGTCTCCTGTGATAAGGAAAACAACCCGAAAGATTTGCATACTTATTGGAATGTCGAGTCGCATTGGAATGAAAGGCGTAAGTCATCTCATCGTGCAAAAACGAAGGGAAGCTCACTTTCCTTTGTAGTCCCGGCAGGCAATGCAAAACTGTACAAGTCCCCATTCTGGAGAGACTTCGTGCATTTGAACGTGGCCATGTGGACTTCGAACAACGCTCTCGTCCCCGACCCAGACAAGGAAGATATCCTGGCCTCAAAGCCTTTCGATTGGCCGTTCCTCCGTCTGGGCCTTCGAATGTGTGGTTGGGGAGATAACCAGATCAAGTTCTACTTGCTAGGAACACCGATTATCTGGTACTTCAGTTCTGTCAGCATAGTCATCGGATTAGGGCTGGCCGGATGGTATGTCGCGAGAGCGCAGAGACAATATAAGGATTGGGGCAAAGGGGAATGGGACCATTGGTTATGGGTCGGGAAAGTTGCGTTCGGTGGCTGGGCTCTGCACTTCTGTGAGTTCGCGACTGCGCACCTATGCACTTGCCGCTTCTGTAAAAGTGCTACATCAAGCTGACAGAAGTATAGTGCCATTCTTGATTATGGGCCGAGTGACATACCTGCATCATTACGTGAGTTGCCTTCGTTGCGGTTTGATGAGCTCCGCTGAACAATATGTGATTTTAATGACAGCTTCCAACACTGTACTTTGCTGTCCTGATGGCAGGCCACGTTTTGGACCACTTCTTTTTCGCTTCTACGCGTCGAACGCAGACCAAGAAGATCATCTGGTTTGCATTCTGGACCGGATTGGTGGTGTTCAATTTCTGGTGGTTCAAAGATCTGGCCCTAGGAATATATGGACCGGTCAACGAACATCATGGTTGGAGATGGAGGATGAGTTGGAATGTGAGTGTGATGGCACTGTCTGCCTCAGGGTTGAAGCTGACGCGAATGGTGTTGCAGATATACAATTGATCCGAACGATGGTATTTTGGAGACGGAAGGAGCGGACAGATACTGTAGAGGGTGATTTCGTCCATCACTGAATATACCCAAGCATCCCAAATACGAATCAAACCACCTACCTACATCTATTTGCATCATAGCAGTCAATGTCACGATGAAACATTTGCATACGTCCCATGGGACGCGGCGATGTGACTTTTCAGGCGGCTTACAATCAGAATCCGCCTGTCGTCAGCGTTCGAGCAACTAGCATCAAGTCACTTGCGTTTCGTTACAGGATACTTCGATCTCTGTCCAGTGTCTCATGACTCAGTCATATAGCATGGTTGCCCCTTCGCTTCACACATGCATTTATAAGATAGACAAGATCATAACAGTCTAGTCACCTCTCGGCATAGCATCGATTTATTCGAGTGCTATGATGTCGGATCATCTGCCAAAACCCACATTTCGAACCTATATCTCACCCCCTTCTCCTCATTCTCCTCTTGTACTTCCCAACCGACCCATTCCCTCAGCTCTTCGATCGAACATTTCCTCCACAGTTTCTTCCCCTCTGATGTGTGTGAGGTGAAATCTTCCAGAAAGGCATCACATCGATCGTTGAACTGATCCGATATGATTCGGGTGAGTAAGACGCGATTGACGAGTGGAGGTGAGGAGGTGAGCGAGGTCGTGTATAGTTGGGAACCACCTATGAGGAATGTTCGTGGGGTACTTGGGGGAAGCGAACCGAGTGCGGAAGGGAGGGAAGTGTGGGCCGAGGTGTTTTGGGAAGATGAGCTGTGGGGAGAAAGGGGGTGATGTTAGCAGATAAAGTTTTGAGTTCGGAGGCAGTGGCATGTTGTATGACATGACGGATACTGTCCCGGGTAGTGCGGAAAGTGTATTCAAGACAGACAGGAGTTGTCCTCATTTTCCAGTCTTTGACAAGGGGGAGGAACATCGTGACAGATGTTGGAACACGAAACCAACAGACCAAAACCGTCGATATCCGACTGAACAAAGCGCACTCACACATCCACACCACCTCTCGAGATCACCAGGTTGTTCCTCGATTTCAACGGCCTGAATTTCGTTGGGATCGATTCCCAAGTCTTTCGACCCATGACGACGGCGTTCTGGCGTTCTGGGTCAGTAGAAGGTTGTTCACCCGTCGTTACTATCTGGTCAAAATGGGATGGTCAGCGAGGCGATCTGTATGATGATGAGGATGCAGAATCGCGGATCACAGACAGCAAAGTTTCATGCATTCTATGAGGTCTGATGGTCAGAAAGAAAGACAACAACTCACCCCGAGCGAAATACTTCATCTCTCCAGGTAATCTCCATGGTAAACCTCCATTGACCCCTATCCCGTTGTTCGTTGTCGCAGCGACGATGGCTGTGATGAACCGTTGTGCGGATACCGGTCGTTGGCTGGTAGACGACATGCTGAGCAAGCGATGGATAGCCTTGTGCAGCATATACAATGTGATCAGCTCATACGACTGAGCGGGGGGAAAGATAAACGCGACTGGACATGACTTTGATTCCACCGACCGCCGCGAGCAATCGATTTTAAGTGAAGGGATCGAATACGTTTCATCAAAGAACCAGAGATCATCAGGGTGTAGCTGGCTGGCTGCTGTGCGTCACCGCGACCATCTGCCTCATCACAACACCTTTCTGTCGTTCATGGTAGCACCCAAGACACATCCAGCAGCTCCAGTCCCATCATGCCCGTGAGTCAGCTGGACACAGCTCAGCGATATCGAGCATAGTAGCTGATTGCAGTCGTGTCTTAATTCCAACAGGCATACCACTCCGTCTTCAACGATGATACCTCTGCGAGACAGGTTGGCAACACTGCCATCTTGCCTATCAGCACAAAGATCAGAGGACCGGCACCCATAGCCGGTAAGTGCGAGATGATCATCTCCTCTAGATCTGATATAGCCGATGCCAGGCGGGACGCTGACAGTTTGAATGTGGTCAAGCTGACCCTAGTCAACCGGATATCATTGAGGAGTCCTTGGACCTGTACGTTGAGTTCACTGATTACGATCGAAATGTCGATTGCTGACCTCTGCGCAGCTTCCGAGCGAACTGTCTGTTCCGAAACTTCGAGATCAAAGGTCGGTCTTGACGGTTTCTCTTCATATTCTCTTCATACACCCTTACGGTTGTCCTTATCTGGATTGGCCCATCAACAGAGATGGTCAAGCTGACTTGGGCACCATCATCTAGGCCCCGCCGACAGACTCATGATCTACCTTATCCTCTTCATCTCGGAATGTCTCACCAAACTCGCTCCCACGCCTGGAAAACCTTCTCCATCCTATCAAGAAGCCACGAAAGTCCTTCAAACTCTTGCAGTCGATCATTTCGCCTTGCCGGGCGATGCGGGATTCCCCTTGAACAGTCTTTATCATGCTCCTGCTTCTAGAGTTGATGCGGGTGAGTCACGTTGCTGCCCTGTTCCAGCCGTTTCGTTTCTCGCCCTCTTGACAGCTCAGGTCTGAGAGGCCGCTGAGTATGGCGCACTCGAGCTGATGTATGCCATCCAGACCACCTCCGATCATACCTCACTCAAACGAGGACAGAACTTGCCCTACGACTTTGCGACAGGATCTATCCCCAAGAACAAGTCTTAGGTACCGATGGCCAACCGACGGGTCAACTTGGACCTAGAGCGAGCAAGCCTAGCAAGTGGTGGATGTCATTCCAGAAGAGACGGTAAGCTCACTGCCTCATCATATCAAATACAGAACTGTGAAATTGATGGGCAGCGGACTTCGCAGATTCATGGGCAGGTCCCTCGGTAGCGCGTGATCCTAACTCTAGTGACACAATCGCCTCGCATTCCCCACTGCTATCCTGGAGTGACTGAGAGTACGATCGTGTGGCCGCAACCGTGTGTGAGAGAGACTAAAGGACGACGAGAAAAAGGAAAGGTGTCAGGGATATGCGAACGTTTGTAAGAAACTGAGCCAAGACTGTAAGAGGTGAACTGAGATGAAAGGACATCGTAGAGGTCTCAAGCACAGCATGCCAGGTATAAATGCCAGGCTTGAGGCGTTGGCGTTCCTGATTGCCATCGCTGAAACTGAGTAAAACTGACACCATGGCCACCACGAATAAAAAGAATAATAACAACGACCAACCAAGTTTTGGTATGGCTAACACTGACCAGATCGCAATGTCCGTGACCTTGGCGCCAACGGCCCAGAAGTCATTACTTCCTACTCCGCCGCTCAGCTTTAGCAACTCTATCTCAGCAGCTGTCACAACTCCCGAATCGCCCGTCACTTCGAGTACACCTAGACCTATACGAATCCCTACGATCCCTTCTCCCGACTCTCTTCAACTTTCTCTCCATACACCTCTCAAAGGTCACCTGGCCTTACTTCATCCGCTGACACCTAGTCCGATCCTTTCATTCTGTGCAAAACGACTCTTGTCCCCTGACCGTCCCTACGGTTTCGACATGATGCATCAAAAGTCTGCGTTTCCCGACTTGAACTCGGGATCTTGCCCCTCGAATGCTGATGATAATGTTATTGACAATTTTGAGGCCGCCAAGACTCAACCACGATCATGGAAATGGAAGCCTATCCATCTATTTTCGGGAGGCTTCGACATCTGTACAGCAGGAGTGGGTATGGACGCAGGGAAAGAATTGAAGCAGAATGGACCGGGCAAAGAGGCGGATGAAAGGTTGGAAAAGATGTACGAGGTCGCGAGGGGGAGTTGGAAGTTGTTGGAGATGAAATGCCCGATTGGCAGTGCGTTGTGACCATGTGGTGGCATTCGTGTCTTCGCATGCCATGATGTGCACAGGAACGCCTACCTGATACAAGGGAGTTGATCTTATGTCGACGTCGATGTCGATGTACTAGAGGTGTTAGACGTTGAAGTCATAAATACAGTAATGGAATGTATCGTGCCTGAATGACGACCCAGTCAACAAGACGAGAATTGTCGTAAAAACTCCACAATATCCATTTCAGCATTCACCGTCGCTTCTCTTCGTTCTCATCTCCAGTATATCTTTCTTGTCTCCAGGACGGACTATTACCTTGACACCGTCCACTCGTGAGGGCTGAAAGTCGCCCTTCATGTCACGCTGCGAAGTTTCGTCAACGAGATGACATCCCCATCTCATCTTTCTTCATCTACTCACACTCACGATCAAGGCATAATGTCGTCGACTCGGACTCGCGCCCATTCCCACTCCACTCATCGGACACAATCAACTCTCTCAGAAGATCCCGAACAAGTACGACCGCCTCGTGCTCCGTCGCCCACGCCCCCCGAGGACAATGCCCCGCCGCCCGAGCAGGAAGTGACAAAGTTGAGATTGGGGGCGCATTATGCGGGGTTGGTATGGGCTAGTATGATAGGTTGTTTGATCAGGCTTGGCTTGGAAGGATTGGGCGAGTGTGAGTGGAGTTTCCATGTACTGAGAGGAATGGTGTGAGGTGTGCGACGTCGGAGGAAGGACCGGGAACTGGATGATAGGAATCCTCTACCATGAAAGCTATCGGTGTAACCGGATGCGTGGTCACGGGTTTGAGCTAATCAAATCGATCTGTTCACTCAGACGACGGCAAAATCATCTTCCAACTGGCCTGGGCACAAGGTGTAGGAAGCGGTATTATGGGTCTGGCACTCGCGAGGAAGAATGAGATCATAGGAATGTGCGTGTTGAGCTCCAAGAATCTTCGCCTCACCCGCTGGGGTGTGTGTCTCGATCAAGTTCACCCGTTCCCATACAGTAGTACTAATGTCTGCTCGGTGTGCTACTCAGCTATCCTCCAATATATACGTTCCTCACGACAGGGATAGCGGGATCGGTCACCACCTTCTCGTCCTGGATGTTGGAGGGATACCTCGCTTTCAGCAACTTTGATCATTACGATCGAAAAGGTCTGCACGATGTACGTTGTCTTTCTGCACCGAATCACAATCTCCCCTCTGAATCCTGGACTTCCAAACGGTTGTTATGTGTGTGTGTGTGTGTGTGTGTGTGTGTGTGTGTGTGTGTGTGTGTGTGTGTGTGTGTGTGTGTGAAAAGCGCTTTGTATACTGACTCTTGCGCAGACTGTCGACGGAGTAGCGTATTCCCTCTCTACGATGGCGATTGCCATGGCGTCTCTTCAATTCGGGGAACATTTCGCTTCTGTCCTCCCTCGTCTGCCCCTTAGCTGGCAAACGCGCAAACCTTCGTCGGACCATTCAACGACGGCTTTACCTACCAAAAACTCGTCATCTACAAGTAGTGCCTCTGAACCACCACACGACGATGTTTCTTCCTCTCGCAATCAGACCAAATTCAATGAAGAAAAGGTATCATCATCTCGTCCCACTGGATTTAACACCTTGACACGAACTGCTACCCCTATTTTGGATATCGTCACCATCTTCACCGCTCTTCTCGCTTACCTGCTCGTCCTCATCCTCTATTTCTTCGCACCCCGTCGCCATTCATGGCGACACTCCGTCCTGTTCCCTCTCCTCCTCGCTCCACCAGGAACGATACTACGATTCTTCCTGGCTCGATTCAATACCCATCGTACGTTCATCGACAGATTTCCTATAGGCACATTCTTAGCGAACATGATAGCGACGCTGATCATCGCCGGGACTTATGCCGCGCAACGAAGGCCGAGCGCACGTAGTAGTAGTAGTGGTGGTGGTGGTGGTGGGGTAAGGTGCAACGCGCTGTATGCTATACAGCAAGGGTTCTGTGGTTGTCTGAGTACGGTGTCCACTTTTGTAGTGGAAGCTAGAACTGTGAAAGGATGGATATGGAAAGGGTTCTATATTGGTGGGAGTGTGATCTTGGGCCATCTGTTCGTCTTAGCTATCGTAGGAGGAATAGGTTGGAGTCGGGGCTTCATAGACGTTTGTAAAGGATAGGAGGACTATTCAAGGACTTGTTTGACATGCAATACTGTATCCATTGACTGTGTTGTACGATGGTTCGGGTCTAATTATGCTATGCACATATATTGACATCTACTCGAAGGGGGAGCTTCAACTCCATGATACCCTGTCCTTATGCTCAGCGCCGCCTCTCATCGTCGCCGGTCGAAAACAAGTACGGATCGGATGACCCATCATTAGCCATCAACGCCGCTTTTTTGAGATCTTCCATGCCTTTCGCTTGTGTGCGTCTACACGCACATAGCGGTCGCCTGTCAGTCCGCAAAACCACCACGGTAAGGAACAGATGAGCACTCACGAAAGATGCATGGTCTCTCCGATCCTTTGCAATTCAGTGATTATAGTATCCGCATCCGCTTCCAGTGTTCTACATGCTGAAGCAGTAAGATGTACTCAATATTTGCGTTCACAAGATGTTTTCGTCTTTCAACTCACCAACAGCATCACCGATCTTCACACATCTATGCAATTCTTTGAACACCACCTTGGCGACCATGCTCCAGACAAGAATAATCTGGGCATCAACCTCGTGACATGGCTGAGAAAACAATCGCATTCAGCACGCGGACTGCTTTGCTGTAGAAGGCCCTCTGCTCACTAGAGGTGGAAGATTTCTGAACAAGTCTATAGCTTTGCGCGCTCCTGCTAGAGCTAACGAATTTTCGACATCAGGGGAATTGATATCATGCAACAACATCTCCGTAGCCGCAAACTGATGATGCTGCCATTGCATGCCGAATTCGTCGTCAGTGTTTGACGGTCAAAGGATGTCGCCACGTACTCACCAGCAAGATAGTATGCGATGTGACTACGGGCTCCGTCACACCTTCTGCTCTGGCAGTCTGTTGTCTCTCGATGGGAGAGACCCCGTCTACACCTAGGCTCTCGATATACTTATCGAGTCCAATTTTGCACTCAGTGAAGTCTTTTGGGTTCCTGTATTTCGGTTGATTCAGCCAAGCAGGCGGGGGGGTGGGATTCTGGCTACTCGGTGAATTCAAAGCTGTGGCATACTGCGTCCAGGCGATGGTGTATTCTGAATCGTTGGTCGGTTCCAAGAACGCCAGTTTGGAAGCTCGTTCGAGGAGCGTTACCTGCACCAATTGTTAGTGAAGTAACCCGAAATAGCGTGAGAACTTACAGCTTTGACCCATCGAATGCTAGATTTGATTTTGTATCAGTTTCCAGACTGGCTATGACTGCGCTCCGACTTACTAAGGTGTATCTCCTCGAGGATGTGGATGCGCCGTCCCCCTATACAAGTCTCGGATAGTAACGTCGTCTTGCTGGGATACATTTTGCTGCACAATCATGAGTCAGCCTTGTTCTGCCACGACAGTTTAGTCGCTTACAGATGCGATGTCGTCCAAGGGTCTTCCAAATGGGGTAGCAATATCCTCGTCTTTGATTGCAGACGGGAAACCTGTAGCGAGCGCCCCACATCGTTCGATGGCGAACACGCACCAGCTGCAAGCAGATCAGTGAACGACCAAGATATTCTCGATTCTAATGCTCACAATGCGTGCACTCGTTCTGCGAGCTCAATGGCATCCTCAGGAGGGGGAAGGAGATGGAATCGGTTGCGTAAGAAGGGATTTTCCGGTAGAGCAGGTCTGTAAGTGAGTGACTGTATTTGGTGAAGACCGGTTGAGAAGACGAGTCTGAGAGGAGAATCAGCACCATGATACCTGGTGGCCGCTTGGTTTTACGCACCGGACAGCCAAACCAGCAATGAGCCATCCCTCATGGTGCCGACCACTGGTGTAAGAATACGCACTCAAGAGCATAGCTGCTCGGACAGCGTCAATCAAGCGATCGCTGCTTGGTCCAGCCGAGTCAAGATGTCGACAAGCTGCAGAGAAGAAGTGTTGTTCCATGGCAGATAGATTTGGGGCGTTGGACATTCGTGTGCCCCACAAATACTACGAGGCATCAGCTGTGAGAATCGCCAAATTGCGGGAACTTATTTACCATCGCGTTGAGAAGAGCGAGACTCGGACGTCGGCGATCATGGAACGTCATCCGATATCTGAATCGAGGAATGCTCATCTCGAAGAACAAACGACAATGAGCCAAGAAGCAGTCAAGCCTGGATAAATGGATGGTCAGCAGGACATCTGATCGTAAGCTGGACAAGCTTACAGCAGAGTTCTATGCTCATCCTTCAAACCGTCTGTCTCCAAACGGCTTTGGAACATGGACGTGCGGTTGGGATTGTCACTTGTCGCTCGTCCGCCGGCCATCCACTGGGTATTTTGAGCCTTGGCCGTTCTCCTCTTCTTTGTCCATTCTCCTTCGTCGGTCGATTTGGCTTGATCATCGTGTGGGCTGAAGAGGAATTCACCCAATCTGACCGTGAGGCCATCCAAAGGATCGCTTGGTTCGGTATCCACGGAATATCTCAAATTTGCAGCTTCCGAAGATGTGGGAGGTTGCTGATGGATGGAGTTAGGGGTACTGATTGACGGGGTAGATGACGATCCTGTGGGCAAATTTGAAGGCTTCGGCGAGATTGACGTTATGGTGGACCCAGCACCGACAAATTGCCCTTGGTGTGATATTGTGGGAGTATGACAGGTCAGATCCTGCGAAAATTGATAGGTTGCGGGTGTCGAAGACGGAACAGATGCAGGAGTGAGGTTGGTTTGAAGCCCAAGCCCATCATAAGTGTTTCCTGCGACATGGTTGGAAGGGAAGTCGGAACCGAGAACAGGATTGAACTGAACAGATTGGGCTGGAAGGGTGGAAGGATGATTAGAAGGAGAAGGGCCACCCGACGAGTCCAGATGGGACCTCGTACCACCAAAAATTGGGTAAGGGGTAGCTGTCGTATTTTCGGGTGGTAGATAGGTATTTAATGGGACAGGCTGATTGACGTCAGAAGCGTAAGGAGGATATTCGGCGTGGCCTGTAGGTATTTGGAGGCGGTTGGTCACATGGAACGGGTTGTTTTCTAGGTTTGAGTTGGTGCTGAAAAATCCATTGAATGGTAAAGGCTCGACCGACTGGGGGTCTGTTTGTGCCAAATTGTCGGGATAGTTGTATTCGCTATATTGTATCTGCGCGGTCGTGGCCTCGTTGTAGGCTAGAGGTTGAGAGCTGAACGCTGAAGGAACACCCGGCGCGCTGCCTTGGTGTATGTAGTCCGACAGCTCGGCTAGTAATGGGTCAGAGTATGCTACCACCCAGTGAAATGACGCACCTATGCGGGTTTCCAGTGCGTGGACCTTTGCGACTCGGACTGGAGGTTGATACTCGCACTCTTGCTTGTACTTTACACAGCTCGTACAGGCTGGTCGCTCGCCAGAACAACGCTTCGGAGAGTCAGCTGACTGGTGGTGCGATGAGCAAAAGGGCCCACAAGTTTTCTTCGACGACAGAATCTGCAAGCCCTAAACATATACTGTGGTCAATATATAGTCAGAATTTCCACTCAAAACTCACATTCCCCTTCGCAACGAAGTTCCAGAGGGAGCAATATGCTCATTTGAAGAGCTATTGTTGAGGCTGGAGACTGTCAAGGATTTTATCAGCGATGACCTTCCATCACGACGGCGGTGCCCAAAGGGAGTGAACCTGCTCACATGAAGGATTTCGAAAGGTAGAGTACTCTCCTTCCATTCCTTGAGAGCTGAGCACTCGTCAGTACGATCTTATGCCTTCATGACTGATCACTTGTAAGAATCTCTCACATCTCTGTGGTCGAAGGATGCGATTCGGCTATGAAAGCGTCAGCTCGTAGGTACAGGCCATGATTTTTGTCTCGTGGAAGTACTGACCTTGACCAGCTCCTTGCATCTGCGCTTGCAAGGGCAAACTGGAAGACGAAACTTTCCTTGTACTATGCTGCTCTCGAGAATGTTGACGAAAGTCAGAACCGTCTGAATCGTCCGCTCCTTCCGCAGAAGCTCCCTCGCCGAGGCTACTCCGGTTGGACGTCGCATGGTGGAGGGCTTGCGAGTGATGAAGCAAGTAATGGGCTGAAGGTTGTTGGATCTCGTTTGATCCTGACGCTCGCGACTCTTGTTGTTGATCTTGCTGTATCAGAGGGAGCTGCTGCTGCCAATCCACGGGGAAATTACTGGGGTACCAATTCTGCGTGACATCGTTTGACGATGCCCGAGGTGGTGCCGAACCGGATTGTCTTTGTTGTTCCCATTCATTCTGCTGCTGCATGATTACGGCAGCGATCCTGCGACCTTCACACACAGACCACCGATACTTGACAGCCCCTTGGAGAAGGATGCGAGGTAATGCAATGCAAAAATGTGTTGTCTGATTCGTGTATTATGATCGAAGAAGAGAAGGTGCAAGTCGAGTAACGACGAATTTGATCAAAATGATATTATGTACATTATTAGTCGAAACAGGGACAGAATAGAATGCAAATCATGTGATGATTGCTTAACTATAACTGCATGCTCCCTCGGCCAATGTCCTGCCCTGTCGTCGTCCTCAAGTGCTCGCCCACTGCTTTGGCATTTCATCTAGCTTATGCATAGAAACGCAACGACAATAGTATATAATTCACTGCTTGACCTGCAAATGCCGGGTGGTTCGGAAAAGTTGACCTTCGGGCAAGGCTGGCTGACTGGCTCTGGAGCAGGAGGGCAGGAAAGTTTGGTCTCCACAAAGTACAGGCACAGCAAAGTATGGGGCGCATCGACTCCGCAGTCCTACAACCTGTTTTGGGTTTCCTCCTAGAAGCATTACAATTTTCTGATTCGATTGCCAAGTGGACCTGAAAAGAACCCCGAACCTTGTCGCAGATCCCATCTGCCCAAATCCTGTCGTTGGTTCGACGACCGTGGCCAGCTGTTGTGTATTTGATGATCCTCGATGATTGGCGACTGAATTCAAATCCCACAGAGCGGTTCGTAGGCCCATATGATCCGCGCGTACCGTAAAGCATTTTACGACACCACTGGAAAGTAATTAAGCGAATGCTTAATATACTTACTTGCTGGCTGGCAGAAGGGGCGTTATCAAGTAAAGGCGTTCAGGTCGGCGACTGCGTGAACGATCATCGATCCTACTAGGGCGCTGCGCATGAACATGGACCTTTTGGTTCTCAGAGTCATGAAGCAGCACCAGCCAGGGAACATGAGCCAGTCCATGAAGATAGCATAAACGATCCCCAATTGCTTCCGGCTGGATCGCTTGCACCATGCCGAGCGATATCCGTTCGGCATAACCGGCGAGAATCTTGTCGATGATCAGTCGTCTCGTCGTGGCTCCCCCGGGGGCTCGGCATGGGGCGCAGATGGTGTGCATCCCAGCCCTGTCACTGCCCTAGACTAGTTCCGCTCGGAATGTCCGAGCGATAATGTGCCGAAAAAAAGACACTTTGGCAGACTGACCTCACATTTTAGGGAATGTGGCGCGCGTTTCGGACAATTCATCTGCAATTGACACTACAAGTGGCACCTCATGTTTTCACTCCCCTTAGCTTTCAAAAGCACTCCTTCTGCTCCCCCTGTCGATAGCAGATGCGTCGAGAAGCGCATAGAGAGCAAAAAGTACAAAAAGCAATCCACGGAGATGATCGAAATCTCGACCTCTTGATGACGGCATGAGTCGTAGTCAAGCGCACTACCACTGTGCTACGCGGACGACAGGCTGACGGACAATTTTTATAATTCCCGAGTGAGCAAATGTGTGTTTTGATTATATATATAATACTCAAACTCGGAAGTGGATGGGGGCTTGTCGATGTCCTTGTGTCAAGGAGTCTTCAGCTCATTTGTCAAGCTGAATAAGTGTAGGTCAGGTATGTAGAAAGCTGTCACGAGTGGCTGAATAGAGAGCTCTGCCACGAACCTCTGTCGGTAAAGCGGCTACGCAAAATAGCAATCCACGGTGGCTGGATCGAAACCTCGACCTCCTGGTCGTAAGTCCACGACAATCGGAGTCGAGCATACTGCCAGGCTTTTGCACCTTTGCGCGCGTATCTAAGGATGGTCGCGCACATTGCACAGTCCTGCACGAAACGCAGCGAGAAGACCAGCATGGCCAACGACTGTAGGGTGATTACGGTGGCACCAGAATTGTTCGCTTCTCGCGAATCGACGTGCTTTTACCGAGCGGAGATACAGACGGCATCAGAGTCATCACCTCCCTCGTACTGGAGTGTCTTGACGGTGATGATAGCTTATACGAGGAACATGGGACTAAGCACTTTTGATGGCAGTCTGTTCAAGAGACCGCGAACGGCCGTTTAGCCAATGTGGCGCTTGTCGTCGACCTAATCTGAAAACGTTCGACTTGAAGCGTCTGCGATACAAGTTCCGTATGCATCGACTTTTCCTCTTGGCAGTGGGCCTGGATTGTAGCTGACACTCTGTGGCCCAACCACACCATATTTGGATCATGATGCTGTCATGACTGAGCAGCCATACAACTTCGAATGAAAGGGATCTCACCCCTCCACACCGTGGTAAAAAAGGCCATGCCTCAAGGACAGCTCATGTCCATGTCCCCGATGCCAAAAACGGTCCGGTTCGTTTTCAATCTCGACGCGCGACGGATTCCACCTGTCTCAACGACGGCTCTGAAAACACCGTAACGCCGCAAGTGACTGACTGCCTTGGAGGAGGTGTATTCGTCGGTGACTTTGTGTGCCATCCCACGACACAACTTTGTGGAACAGACCTGTCACATATACCCATAGCGAATACAAACACCTTTTCTTTCCCACATCTAGTTGAAAATCGACCATCTGACACCCATCACATTTCAACACCCTACATCGACATCGACATACATATCCGACAACAACAAGTCACTTACATACAGCACAATGGGTGAGTTTACCCCTCTTTCTCTGCATGCATGCACATATTTTAAGGGAGGCAGCTAACGTATGCGTTGTATGCATTGATGTACAGCCCGAACCAAGGTGAGTGGATGCGTTTGTGAATTGTTTTGATTGTGGAGGACCCAGTGGAAAGAGGAAGTGGAGACACCACCCCCTTGTCCTACACCCATCACCATACCACACCCCTTCCGGATTGCTCTTACCCTTTGCTTCAAATCATCTATCTCTTCTCCCACCTCTGCTATCCTTGTGCACATCCATTGGACAAACATGACAGCTTGTCGTCTCTTTTGGTGACGATGCATGTCGACGTCTGGCTCGCCACCCAATTGTCTTTTTGCGACAGCATCTTTATGTCACATTCCCATTCGCATAACACTTCCAATTCGTTCCTTCTTCACTGCCCCTCGCACGGTTCTTCATTCGGTCACGGCCGTCCATCAATAACATCTAACATGACTTGAACAGCAAACCGCCCGAAAATCTACCGGAGGAAAGGCTCCCAGGAAGCAGCGTGAGTCTTTATCTATCACTTCGTACAACTAGTCGATTGCTGACCGACCGTTTCCTTTGTTGCTGTTCTCACTTAGTCGCTACCAAGGCCGCGAGAAAGCAAGCCCCCACCCAAGTCTCTGGTGGTGTCAAGAAGCCCCACAGGTACAGGCCCGGTACTGTTGCTCTCCGAGAGATCCGACGATACCAGAAGTGAGTGGAGTAACCTCAGCCTCACTCTCCGCATAGGCTGATAGGTCACCTCTACGCCAGGTCGACCGAGCTCCTCATTCGAAAGCTCCCATTCCAGCGTCTCGTTCGTGAGATTGCTCAGGACTTCAAGACTGATCGTAAGCACGCATTTCTTTGTCGGCCGCCTCTCCGTCCTAACGCTGATCTTTGTGCTTGTTCTGCTCAGTCCGATTCCAGTCGTCCGCTATCGGTGCTCTCCAGGAGGCTTCCGAAGCCTACCTCGTGTCGCTCTTCGAGGACACCAACTTGGCCGCCATCCACGCTAAGCGAGTCACCATCCAGCCCAAGGATCTCCAGCTCGCCCGACGACTCCGAGGCGAGAGGTCTTAAGCGTATTGCTTGATCCTCCTTTCCCCTTGTCTTTCCGTGAGACCAGCCTTTCTTCATGATTTGGCGAGACCTCTTTTGCCACCCGTATCTGTTGTTCTATTCGTTTTTCGCTGTACAAACTCTTTCAATCCGTTCGTGAACCGTTGACCCGCTCGTGCGATACCTTCGTAAAAGGTAGATAGCTTAGGCGAGACATGTATACGTGACCTGTTATCTGTAACGCAATACTGTACACAATGGTCTTGTTTTTTTGGATGCTCAAATTTATCAAGTATGCCTCAACGGTTGTCACATTATTGCGTGTCGCCATCGCTTTCCGCTCCATATGATACGTTGCATGGTCATAAAAAGTCGTCACATTGTCGTAGAATTGGCTTCCAAGACGTACGAACCTAACGTCCCTTCGCCCCCTGCTTTCTAGTCACACTCCACGATCTTCTACCACCTGCATGCCATCGTCTTTGTCACCAGCCCCACGAAGGGCAATCAGAGCATCCTTCATCTCCCTCAGCGTCTTCGCCTCAATCCTACTCGCGTACAACCCTAACTCGGCTCCCCCTCCTCCTCCGGCGTCTCCAGCCATCTCATCCTCCTTTCCAGGAGTAAGTATCGACCTTGGCAATGTGGATGCGAACGGAGTGGGGATGGAGTCGATAGGTGGTGGTCGGAGCGTCTGAGGCGATGAACGTGTTTCTCGAAGGTAGTAAACTGTTTGACGTAGGACAAATTGGATTTTCTGCAGAATGGAGAAAAAAAATGTGCGTCAGCGTGTCAGGTTTGAGAGCTTGCGTGACATCTAGTCGATACTCCAATATTCTGAGGCGGCGTGACCAGAGCAGGAATCGTGCTCACATCTAGCAAGGTCATATATCGTTCCACGCTCTCTCGAGCCAACATCCCTCTTTCCTCTTCATCGGCATTCGAGCCCGGGGAAACAAGGTGGGCTAAGACAGGTTTGACACATAGCAGAAGCTCGGGCACGGCCTATCACCAGCTCTCAGATCAGCTGATGATCAGAGAGGGCAGGACTTGGTCTCTTGAGGTAGGACGCGTGAGGCAAGCTACTTGACTGCAGGGGAACACAAGGCGGGTTTTTACACGAAGCGCGAGCGTACCTTCTCCACGTTTGTCAGCGCTGCGAAGAGCGAGTCGGCATCTAATGACTCGAGATCCAGTCCATCTGGCACGGAGGGATTTGGCGATGTCATTGTGCTTGTTCGACGAACGGTGCAGAAGACGAGAAGGTGTAATCAACAAAATGACTGATGCCATGTCGAGAAAGGCTAAAAATCCGATTAAGCGGTGACCACCGGTCTCACAAACCGAATAATCAACAAAAGACTGCATTCTTCAGTTCTTGAACGATGCTGCAGCGATGCGCAAATCTTCTCTGATCGACGACGGCAGACCTGATACACTGGCAGGGAATGACTGGAACCCATATGCCAGCAAGGTACCGGTGGATCAGGTGTTTGAATCATGCATGTAATCATCTACGACCCTATCGATCATCCTCCCCCCATACTTGCGTTCTCCGCGCGTGACTACTTTCGGACAGTGGCTGAGAGCTGTTGTTTGCATGATTGGTATAAGATGGGGAAACGTTCACCTGTGTGTGGATAACAGCACGAATTATAAGGCAGCAGTCATACGCACACATTAGAGATGACACCACATGTTGAATGAGAATCAACTCACGCTGTTGATCGATGAGGGCGTGCAGGGATTTTTCGACCTCTTGACAGTCGTGTCCGCCATCTTCGTCCGACGACTCTGTCATTGGACCTGATTTCAATGTCTGACCAGCAATACGGAGGACCTCGACAGCCTTGCAGCACCGATTCTTGTATTCATCGTAGGTCAGACGCAACTGTTAGGGATATCAGTCGATTGAAGAGAGATAGACGATGGAATCATGATCCCCCACGTACTTCCTCGTACTTCTCAAGGGCCTCTGCTTTCTTCGTCTTAGCCTCGGACTTGCTGATCAGGTTCTCGTATTTCTTTTCCGCTTCCGCTAATCTCCTCTTGAGGTACTTTCGTCTCTTCGTCGCCGCCTTGATTTCCTTCAACAGCCTCTTTGCAAGCCTGGTTTCCGCCTCCATCAACATTTGAGCACGGAGGGACGCAGCAGGAGAGCGACGAGGTCGCTCATTACCCTGATGGTCGACACCAAAGGTCAGAGATACTTCCCACTACCAGAATGGAGGAAGAGGAAACGAGAACATACCCCGGGGCGACTACGCCTCATCGTCGCAGTGAGTTGTTCTGTGGAGGATGATACCTATGATCGTAAATGATGCACTTGTGTCTTGCAGGCCGGTCAGATGAGATGTTGAAGTACACGACAGAAGAGAGGAGAAGGAAAGAAAGCAAAGAAAGAAGAAGAAACAGCGATGGTCCGTAGCTGCCTGAAAGAGAGAGTCAGAGGGATCCAGAAGTTGAGTGATGGATGGTGGTCTGTGCGTAGAGGTAATCCAGTAAAGACGTCGGGGGATGCTTCAACCCGTTTCAGCCCCTTTTGCCGCAGTTTGAATGAGATCATGCTGGTGAGCATCTCCATAGAGATCTCATCAATGCATCAGTCAGATCAGAGAGTGGACATTCAACAAGATCAGACCGTACCAATTCGTATCTTGGCCGCCTTGCCCTGCTGATTGAGAAAGTCAGATCACGGACGTGGCCCGTCTGACACTTTACTCGACTCGATCTCGGAGAGACAGACTCGCACCGTCAGCGTCCTTTGGTAGATTCCCACTTGGGAACCACAGAGCCAATCCGTGAAGTTGAATTTGGGCAATCGAATAGCTTTCTGCAAGCACACAACATGTTGCAATGAATGGCTTTTCCTCACCTGGAGACAAGGAGTGGAGGTTGTCTCGAAATCAGTTCGCTTAAATTCATTTTCCGGGCGACTAACCTGATTTGTGTTTTCGATTGTCGCTCTCTCTACCTTTTCTGTGCACAACGAAAATGGAGCAAGCTCAGCCAAGGCGGATCCTCGTTTTGGACGGGGGAATGGTGTGTACCTCAATAACCACTATCTTGTCAGCCTCAAAGTATACAACGCACATGGCTGACACCTCTTTGTTTGATAGGGCACTACCCTCGAGACATTAGGGTTCGACGTCAACACCCCTCTGTGGGGATCCGAGCTACTGTCTTCCGATCCGGATGCGATACGAGACATACACAAGAGATATCTTGCTGCTGGAGCAGACATCATCGAGACCGCTACGTGAGTCTTTTGGCGATGAGATGTCTGAAGCGAACTGACTGTGAAAACTTTCCCGCGCAAAGATACCAATTGACCCCAGGCAACCTCTGCCAACGCCTTTCCTGCTCGGAAGAGCAAGCGGCCCAGATCCTCAGGGTGGGCGTCGATGTCCCTCATTCCGCGACTCTGAGCCTTGCAAGAGGGAGGGTGGCCTTGTCTTTCGGACCGTTCGGATCGACTCTCTCCCCCGGACAAGAGTACGGCGGTCTCTACCCCCCTCCTTATGGACCTTCGACATCCACAAACGCCTTCCCCGCCATATCGGGACCATCCAGTCCCGCTGAGATCGAAGACATGAAGGGGACGGAGGAGGAAAGCGCCATCAAAGCTCTTGCCCAATTCCATCTGGACAAATTGAGAGTGTTCGCTTTACATGCGGAGAGTTGGGAGAAGGTCGAGTGGATAGCTTTTGAGACGATACCTGTTCTTCATGAAGTGAGAGGTATAAGACGAGCGATGACTATCCTCAATCAAGAGCTGGATGGGAAATATGGCAAGGGGGATCACAAGAGCGATGTTGGAGATACTTGGTGGATCAAGAAGTTCTGGATAGTATCCCCTTTCCCATCAGGTCAACATCCACAATCACAATACGTTGTCGAAGACTCGTCCACAGATCGACCACACGTCACTGTCGAACAAGTGCTTTCTGCAATGGTGGAAGGAGATGACGCCGTACCCAATGGGACTGGCATCAATTGTACCAATCCATCTTATCTCCCTTCACTCACAAAGTCCTTCACATCTACTTATCAATCGATACTTTCCTCTCAACCTTCGCGGTCGCTAGGAAGCAATCTACAATTCGTGCTCTATCCCGACGGCGGACAGGTGTACGATACGATAAGTCGCACTTGGTCAACTCCTTCAGCGAGCGGTGGACCCGAAACATGGGCTCGAGAAGTGTTCGATGTTGCCAAGGATCTGGAAAAAGCTGTGACGAAAGCTGGAGAACCATTATGGGACGGAGTGATCGTGGGTGGTTGTTGCAAGTCCTCATTTGAGGAGATCAGAGCATTGAGAAAATTAGTGGACGGTGCTTCATGAGAGGTATAAAATGCATGATAGACATTTCTGTGTAATGATGTGACATGACGTCTGTCTCTCCGCATGCGTAATGGCAGTTCTAGATAGTAACCTTTTGCAACCCATCCATCGCCTTGTCCACACCTTCCCTAGGTTTCGGCAGAACAAGCACCTCCACTTTCTTGCCCAGTCCAGGCCATGGTTTCCCACCTCTCGAAGAGGATGACGATCGATGTGCAAGGTTCGGCCGGCTCGGAAGGCTGGACAAAGAGGTCATCACGCCGTATACCCAGTTTGGTGATGTTAACGGGGACAAGTCAGATGGTTTCTCAAGTTGCTAATGCACAAGTGCGGTCAGCAAAGTGAACTCATCTAGCAGATTGCAGTATGCTGGCAAGGGATATATGATGTTGACTACTCACCCTCTTGATCTCCTCATAATTCGCTTCCATTCCTGATATTTCCCTCACAACCTCATCACTCCCAAACGCATGATATATTCTGACATCGTACATCCTGAACAGCACGTCGTCGACTCGAACAAACAGTCTCGCAAGGATGAAGAACGAATGAGGCATGACTCGCTACGTGTCCGGTCGGATGTCCCATCAGTTTCCTGCATTGAAGTGTACCTTTTACTGAATTGATGCTTACGATCCGGACATTCAACATCGATTCTCCATTGTCGTGTAATTCATCTTCGAAAAGAGGTACGTCATCGTAGTACAGTATCTTATCGAGGTCCGGATCTTGTCGAGCAAGAAGGGACAAAGGGAGTGAACGGGTCGGTGAGACTCTGAATGTCTGCGAGAAAGAGGACGTTCATCAGGTCAGCTTTGCGGTAGACCAGGACGAATCAGATCTGTCCGAGGAGACAGAGATTCACCGAGGGACCCGCTACGGAGCCTGCGTAACAGGTGGAGTATGTCCAATCGTGCGGTTTGACAGGCTTGGCGGGTAACGGCGTATCAGACAACATGGAATTGGACGATGATCTGCAAACAAGGGAGTATATCTCGTCAGCAAATCGAACATGACCCATTTCTGGTCATTGTCTTTGGCTCCCCTCGATTTCCTCTGCGTACGATAACTATAGGTCAGCCTCAGCTTCACACCCACCTGCTCTTCCCCCACTTCTCTGCCATGCTGACCAACACTCCACCCCCGACTCTTTCTTCCCATCCTTCTCCAACTGCTACACCTGCAAGCGCATCCAACGTCCTAAAATGTATTTCGACCTTGTCCTCCTCTCCGCAATTCGAGCTTGAGTTACTGTCAGTCCTCAGGGTGGAGATTGATCCGGATGACGAAGACGAGGAGGACGGGTCGTACGTCAATGATAGCGAGTTGTTACCGAATGTCATTTCAGGTAATGGGAGATTGAGCATCTTCTCAGCGCTATGTTGTCGAGACCCGTCATCAGCGTCTTCTCCTTGACGTTCTACCATCAGATGCGAGCACATACGCATCGATCTCTTTGCCGTTCAGTATGGGCTTCTTGGTAGCTTCTATCCTCCATGGTCCGATCGCGATCTTGTTTGAGTACTTCGATGAAGTCAAGGAGAAAAATGGAGAAGAAGGTGGTCGAGCTTGAGCTGGGGCAGGAGCATAAGAAGGCGGAGGGGCCGCGGTCGAAGGGAAGGATGTCGAAGTAGACATCTTGGAGAACTTGGTGCTTAGCCGACAAGGTGCAAGAGAGGGAAGAATAAACGGTCGAGTTCAAGAAGGAGGAATGAAAGGGCAAAACATTCCGGCAAGTTGTGTCGGGGCATGTCACCGGTTCGCTCGCGTTTATAGATTTACTTTCTCACGGTTGATGGGTTGTCCATCGTCAAGAGTCCACCTCTGCTCGGCAGTGATGGCACCGTGTATTGGTGAACGCATAGATAGCTAGCCGTCTTCAGATAGTACAAGGCTTAATATGATCACGTCATGCATGCACTACTCCTTTCTGCTCATCTCTTCCCTCTGACAACCACCTTCTTCATCTTCGGCGCCTTCTCCTTCCCACTCCCTTCCTCAATCGCTCCACCTCCGCCTCCCGCACCTACACCTTTCTTCTTTGCTTCTTTCTCAGTCTCCTTCTCCCTCTTGATTGCAGCGACAGCCACTCCTGCCGGAATGACTGGCGAATGAAGCGGTAATCTGTCGTCGATGACGGGTATGGGTTGAGGAGCGAGAGGTGGTCGAGTCGAGAGTCTGGGTGGAGGGGGTGGGGGTTTGGTGATGTTGGCAGGGGCCTTTTTGGAAGACTTGGACGATGAGGATTTCGCCTTTTTGGATTTTGACTTTGTGGTGTTCGAGGTAGGGACAGGAGCCGCAGGTTTGGACGCTCGTTTAGAAGGTGTGCTAGAGGGGTTGAAGGCGATTGATGGATTACGTTGACGCATCTGATCTGCGAGATGTCGGTAGAGTTGCGTACCTGAGAGGTTTGGCCACATATCAGCTGCAATACCACCGTTGGTACCATACGGGGCTGGCAATAATGACTTACGGTTCTTGACGATGGGGTTGAGGAATCTGCCATCTTTCTCGAATTGCACCTTGACTCGTCCTGGATTCTCCCAGTCGGCAGGATGTACCCTATCAGGCTATGAAATAACATCAGCTTGTCGCCTTGTGAGGGATCACGTCCCCTTGGAGTTGTTCTGGGCCCTGCTGGACCTACCTCGAGGACGCTGGCCAAGCCCAAGCTTCGACAAGCCTGAGAGATCTGTTGCGCTTGCGGCCACCAAACTGCAGATTTTCGAGGGACTCGTCTTCCTTCGTTGATTGAGACCTTTGCGTCAAAGTACAAAGGGTAGACAGTGTTCCATCTGGTAAACGTCCCCGAATTAGCTACATGTTTGGATGACAAACGCAAGGTATCTGCAAACTCACCCTTTGTACACACTGGGATCTCCTGCAACAGTAGCATTTCCAAATTGTCTTTTCAGCTTCTCCATCCTCTCATCCTCTGCCGCTTGCAATTTCATCATATCGCCCATGAATCCTCCCATCGGCGTGTTCGGGTTGATATTAGGTCCTCCTCCACTTGGTCCGGTGGGTCTGACCTCTCCCGGATCGTCTCGAACGGCCAACTTCCCCTTGTTATTAGACGAAAAGGAAGGTGGCGGTGCTTTGACGTTCTCGCCAAAGACTCCTCGTGATTGGTCCGCCAATCGGTTGTAGTCCATATCCATGTCGACCTCATCTTCAGAAGTGATCTCCTCGAGGAGAGCACCCCGCTCACCGAGGTGAGGTAGCGCTTTGGTGGAAGAGGAAGGGAGAGGGAGATCCGTATCGTCGTCAAAGTAATCCTCGACTGTTGGCATGTTGATTGCAAGAGGACTAGCTGATTGCAGGGGTCGAAGTCGGATGAGCAGGTCAATGTCAACAGTGAACGCATGAGATGATAGCAGAGACATGACTGTGATAGTAGTAGTGGTACTTGGGTGGTAGCTGCTGTCTGATGCTCGGTGATTGACGGTGTTATGTCGTCATTTGGGTTTGAGGCGCGTCTCAACTAGAGCTGAAAGTGCACAGTTAACTTACAGGGCCCCACCTAATTAGCCATCCCACCACTCTCGCTTTGCTCAATCTCTCATTGAAGCACTCGATTCATCGTTCTCCTCCTCGTCCTCCTCCTCAACAGATCACAGACTCATACACCTGCCCAACCCCAAAGTATCCCAGAGCCAGGTGATACGATCGAAATCCACTACGTTCATCACTCATACCTTTCCCTTCACGACCTCATCCGCCTTGCATACTCGCACGACCGACCGAAAAAAAAAACCACGCGCCATGGCCTCTCCATCCACTCAGACCGCCAACGCCATCGCGGCCATCACCAACCGGTCCAACCTCGTCATACCAGAGATCGACTTCACACAGCACCAGCTGGAGAATGGTGATATGGTCAGCACCACAGAGAGAGTCGTGAAAGATGTAAGCATCATTCTTCCGGCCTTCAGTGGCGGCGGCGATTGTGGGCAATGAAGCGGTGGTCGCGGCCGGCGTGTGGTAGACGATGTAATATTCCACCGTCGCTCCGCGCATCTACAGTCCGCTCGTCGTCTGAGATGTATGCAGTCCTGTCTTGGAGCTGATACGTCTTCCTCACAGGTCCAAGCCCCAGCGATGTACCTTCCCACCGACGAGCAATTCTTCTCAAAGACAGACAAGACCAAGCCCGATATCGCTTTCCTCAAGAACCACTTTTACCGAGAGGGGAGACTGACTGAGGAGCAGGCTCTTTATATCCTGGAAAAGTGAGCTATCTCAGCATTATAACGGAATTCCGAGCTGACAGGATGTCAGGGGAGGAGAGATATTGCGATCAGAGCCAAACCTGCTTGAAGTTGATGCCCCTATCACTGGTATGTGGACTGGCGTCGCGGTCGACAACTTAGACTGATCGATTTATTAACAAAGTGTGCGGAGACATCCACGGTCAATATGTGAGCCGCACCCACGTATGCTGCTGATGTCATGCTGACGTGCGATCAGTACGACCTGATGAAACTCTTCGAGGTAGGGGGTAACCCGGCTGAAACCAGATACCTCTTTTTGGGTGATTATGTCGATCGAGGGTACTTCTCTATTGAGGTGAGCCACCGAGTTACGCGTGAAAGTGCGTCCAGCTGATTATTCCTCTCGCAGTGTGTACTTTACCTTTGGTCTCTCAAGATGTGGTACCCAGACACCCTTTTCCTTTTACGAGGCAATCATGAGTGTCGACACTTGACCGATTACTTCACTTTCAAGCTCGAGTGTGAGTAGAAGGCGTTTACAAAGGATCGCCAGCTGACTATGGAGGACGAGATAGGCAAGCACAAATACTCCGAGACCATCTACAATGCCTGCATGGAAAGTTTCTGTAACCTACCCCTGGCAGCCATCATGAACAAACAATTCTTGTGTATTCATGGAGGATTGTCACCGGAGCTTCACACTTTGGACGATCTCCGTTCAGTGCGTGGTCGACTTTTGTCTCGCGAGTTTCTGCTGACTCTGTGTTGCAGATCAATCGATTTAGAGAACCACCTACCCAAGGCCTCATGTGTGATATCCTATGGGCAGACCCGCTGGAGGATTTCGGCTCGGAGAAGACAAACGAGACTTTCCTGCATAACCATGTTCGGGGCTGTAGTTATTTCTTCACGTAAGCTGATCCCCACCAACACGCTCAATATCACTGGCTGACAGTACTACTCAGCTACAACGCCGCGTGCCAGTTCTTGGAACGAAACAACCTACTGTCCATCATTCGAGCGCACGAGGCACAAGATGCCGGGTAGGTCTACCGCTTACTTGGCATTGTGCTGTAGGGCTGACCTCAACCCACAGCTATCGAATGTACCGAAAAACAAAGACAACAGGATTCCCATCTGTCATGACAATCTTTTCGGCTCCTAATTATCTCGACGTGTATTCCAACAAAGCGGCAGTACTCAAATACGAATCGAACGTGATGAAGTAAGCATACTACCTCAACTGCCTAAGATGTCGTAGCTCACGATGCACCTTAGCATCCGACAATTCAACTGCACTCCTCACCCGTACTGGCTGCCTAACTTCATGGATGTCTTCACTTGGAGTTTGCCGTTTGTGGGCGAAAAAAGTGCGCGCTTCCTTCCTTGTCCACTGCCGAGTCCTTGAACTAACGCCATACATAGTCACTGACATGCTCATCGCGATTCTCAACTGTTGCACCAAGGAGGAACTGGAGGAGGAGGAAGAGGAAACACCCATGGCCATTACGCCGGAAACACCAGAGGGTGTCATCGAAGAGACTTCTGCAGAGAGACGGCAGATCATCAAGAACAAGATCTTGGCGGTTGGTAGGATGTCAAGAGTGTTTGCCCTCTTACGGTAAGCTGGTTCTTATGCTGGTCGAGGAAGCAAGTCGACTCATCACACCCGCAGAGAGGAATCCGAGCGAGTGTCCGAGCTCAAAAGTATATCTGGAACGAACAATCTACCTGCGGGTATGCTGGCGTCAGGTGCCGAAGGCATCAAGGATGCTATTCAAGGCTTCGATGATGCGTAAGTGACGTAGACTGATGACCAGGAAGGACTCACCTGACCTATTGAACAGACGAAAGAGCGATATCGAGAACGAGCGACTGCCTCCGGATATCATCGATGTGAGTATCCGTCATAAGCGTGAAACATGCCAGCTTATGCACTTTCGTTCAGCCTGACGAAGACAAGCCTGCCTCTCCGTCACCGTCCGGCCCCCACACACCTGAAGAACCAGTCTCCCCTACAATGGATTCGCCCATCATACCCTCTCCTGGTAGCGGATCTGGCATCAGTCCTGGCACCCCATCAAGTCCTGGTGGCGGCGGTATGACCTGGCGACGAGGACACTCACGACAGACGAGTCTAGGGACGACCAAGACCAGTCCTTCAAACAGACGACGTTCTTTGGAAAACACCATGCACCTCATCAGAGATGTGGTGGACGGAAGGGATGCGAGTGGCGACGTTCAGTTAGAAAGATTGGCAGAAGTCATCTCGAGTCCGACCAGGAACAAACCCTCAGACGGTCTTGCATAGGTATTCGCTCTACCCCGCCTCGCCTTTTGTACAGTCACGAAAAATTACATACGACCACTTCAATTTGACAGCTATATCACCGACACATCCCCACTGTTCTGTTTCTTATCTATGATCACATTCTGTACCTACCCGCCGCACATCAACGAACTTAGTCATTACGCATATCCGAGCCAACGTCACATTTAGTCCTAATCAGATTATGGTAGAGTTTTCCCTTTCACCAGTGTAGTTATATATCCCCAGAACCAATCAATGATTACTCTGTCCCTTTGGAATTACATTATCATGTGAGAGAGATGAGATGGGAGACGAGAGTAAGCACGAGGTCAGCGCTTTGTACGTGAGCCAATGAACACATTGCATGTATGACGCTGCAGCGCAGAAACCTCACAGAGCTGGGATAAAGGGTCAGTTGCTCGGACGAAAGCACCGATTTGAGCGCCAAGCAATTGGAAAGATGACATGAAGATACATTGGTGGACTCGGCCTTGTGAAGCATGTTGGATAGACGACCCATTCACTTCAGAGAAAGCCTGGCACGAAGACGTGAGAGGAAGACAAGTAACAACCAAGCGTACGATTCGAATTGATCCTTCGAGACGAAAAGAATACCTATGGACCAGCCAGTTCACCCACGTACGATCAGCTTCTTCCTGGAGCTTCGCCGAAAGGGATGCTGAATGGGAAGGGACATTTGCTAACTCACCTTGACACAAGACCGCTTTCAAGATCTGAGCTCCTAGACCTTGATACAGTCCCCCGATACCTCGTTCTTTATATACCGCCTTGAGCAGCTCCAAAGCGCCTTTGTAATGATGAGTGGGCGAATGAGGATGAAGGTGATTGTGAGGCAACTGCGGATGTTCTCCCTTTTGAGGATGTTGGTCGCTCCCTCCCGCCAGAGTGGGCGAAGTTGAGGTGACGGCTGACCCAAATGCTGGTGAGGTAGAAGCGATACTTGCGTATGAAGGAGCGGATTCATCTTTGGTCAGATTGGCGAGTGGAGTAGGAGGGGCAGGACCACTGGTAGTGGAAGGAGGGACTTTGGCTTGTAATCTGACTTTTGCCTGAATCCATCCAAATGGACCATCAGTCCTTAATTCCGTGGTATGAATATTGTTAGACCAGGTCGATGACACTCACAAAGATATATGGATAAGTGACGACCGTAGCCAATGTCTTGCTTCCAACTCCTACCCAGAACGATTCACCGACTCCTAACTTCCCACCCCCATTCCCCTTATTCTCCAATCTCCACGATTTTATCCTCTCAAACACTCCATACGTGATGGCCGGGTTCACAGTCAGCACCAATCCAGGACGTAGTCCTGTCCAGAGACCCGTCACACCAGATTCCATGACGATCTCCCTCGCCGTGTCCAACAGACTTGGAGCAGCTACGGGGGGAGAGGTCTTGTGATGATGGTGTGAATGAGGAGGTTCCCATAATTGTTGTCGTGTGGCGATGACGGAGACGGGTATTGTGAAGATTTGAGCGAGTGCTCCGGCAAGTGCCCCGAGGAGTAACTCGGCGGATGTAGAGAGGGCAGGTGTGGGTGTCACAGGGGATTTGGAAGTAGACGAAGTGGGGAGAGGAGCAAGTCGACGGATATACGATGTTCGTAGGAGGGTGTGGAAGAAGAAGTAGGCGAATTCTAAATGGTTTACCGGTCAGCAAGGTAGCTCTACATAATACGACCAACCTGACTCACGTTGAGAGAAACTTCCGACCATACTCGCTGCAAAACCATGGAACGCTCCGCCAAGACCCTCTGTCCGGAGGATCCTCAACAACATCATGATCACTCCGAACCTCTTCATCCTCTTCCCGAGCATACTCTTGAGGATGACCAACGGCCTTTGACTTGCAGCAACGAGGACGACATCCTCGTTCCTCTTCTTCCCCTTCTCCTTGGTTTCATCGCTTTGGATCGCTCGAACTTCCTTTTCATCTCCCTCGGAAGTCAACGCTGCTTCGAGGTCTGGTTCCGACTCTGCTTCGGATCCATCATCATCGTCCTCATCTTCCAGTGGATCTTCGAGCGCTTGCAATCGGGTCTTGGCAGTGTCGAGAGGATATACGACTCTGCTCGAGAGACGATGAGATGGGATCGGCGACAATACGTGACTGGGACGACATGGATGACTCACGCGTTGGCGAAGACGGATCCCAAAGCACCGGCCAATGCTGATCCGAATGGAGTCAGAGGTGGATGAGCATGCGATGCCATCGTCTCTGTGCACTCGTGTCCTTGTCGTTGTCCGAATCAGTCAGTAGACAACCCAAGACAAAGAGAAACGTGTCGAAGGTCGAACGTCGAAAGACATCTCTATTTACTCCTGACAACTCAATACTCCTGATAAATCTCCGGTTATAGGAACAGAGGTTTGTAACCGGGTCCAGCGGGGAACGTGTCGTTACGAATCACTTTTGTATTCCGATTAGCTCGTCGGGCACTTTTCCATTAGAAACTCCCGGCCGACGTCATCCCGATTAGCGAATAGCGATCTGGATGTTGGAAGTCTGAAGTCGGGGAAAGCATTGCTCTGAGCTCTGAGCTACTATAGCTAATACTGCTATTACTACTCGTCCTACTACTGTTGAGTCTGTGTCCGAGTTTGGAATCCCAATCCCCGACTGGCCGGTTGCTATCAACACACCAAGTCCAAGCATCGCACAGCATACCATCCCATAAGCATACACGACACGACTCACAGCAATACACGCCAGATCTATACCCATCCCTACACTGCTTTCCTTGAGGGCTTGAGGGATCGTGTCATCTCGATTGCCTTGTCTTCAAACACAGCTCGGTCCTGCTACCTCCACCTCATCCTGCATCAAAACCCTTGGAATCCCAGTCCAACCTATTCAACCTCTTTCTTGTTCTTCTCCTTCCCTGCCCATCGCTGCCCATCATGGCACCCGACACGGAAGCCGCTTTGTCCATAGCGAACGATCAAGTGCGACTCGACACCCAACGTTCTCATCCACGTCTCAAACGTCTCGCGTCGAAACCGCTCAAACTTGCCGCGTCGACGTTCCGAAATAGACCTCGTTCCCAATCGCGTTCGAGGGGCGACTCGCCCGACAGATCGAACACAGAGACGTCCAGTACTGCACCTTCGATCTCTGAGGGCAAGTCAAGCTCCAGCACGAGCGGAGGAGGCGGTGGATGGAGGAGAAGACGTAGTCATCATTTGCATCATTCACATATGCCCGTTGCAGAGGCAGCGACTTTGACTCCTGCCCAAGTAGCTTCGGCTGCGAGAGGACCTCGAAAACCTCTAGAAGGGGAGCAACCAGCAGCTTGGCTCCGAGTCAGAGTCGTCAAAGCTCAAGGTTTGGTCGCAAAGGATAGAAGTGGGACAAGTGACCCGTAAGTCCACATGTAACATACCTGCTGTATACGTGCTACACACAATGATTAGCGACTGACATGAAATGACACCATAGCTTCTTGTCCCTTCTCATGCCCCCCTCTACACGTCAAACGACGCCTGTGGTGAAAAAGACACTCAACCCTACTTTCCCTCCCGAATCAAGCACATTCGATTTCCCGCTGTACAACAGTTTGGCCGGTGTAGTCGGCGGGAGGGGCCTGGAAGGTGTGCTCTGGGACAAGGTGAGCTACTCGGGTGTTTTGAGGCCATGTAGTGCTGATTCAATCGAATAGGATCTCATGAGAAAGGAATACATGGGAGAACTTGCTATACCCATCGAAGATTGGTTTCCAGGAGGAGAAGTGCTTCTCTGGAGTGAGAACCTCCCTGTGAGACTGTCTCGACGTGCCTCTTTAGATTCTACCTGACAAGTATCAATTACCAGATACTCACTCATCGACTCCTCTCCACTCGTCGGAAACACAAAGTGTCCGGCACTGTTTCGTTCCAGATCGGGTTCATCGCATCTAAAAACGGATCTCCGAACGAGGACACACTGACGAAGGCGAGAATGGTATATGGCGCCATGGTCGAGCAAGCCACTGTCGGCAGAGGTGTTATCGGCGTCCTTGGTGTCCCTGCTGTGAGTGAATTCCTTTGTTGACCTATTCATCCTGAGTGACATCCTTGAAGCACAAAGGAATAGGAACAGTCAAGATGCGTCGTAAGTCGACATTTGACTCGTCTCTCGAAAGCGACGATACCACCTCGAGTCGGCTCAATGACGCCAGGGCCGCCATCATCTCGTCAATGACCGGGAATCACAAGACCTCCCCTCTTTCTGGGAACGGCCATGGAACTGTGGACGATGTGGAAGTCGAGTACGAGGAGGATGACGACATCCTCTCTGACGATGGCATGTCGAGTTCATCTTCAGATGAGTATGAAGACGCGGTGGAGGAAGAAGATGAACCTCACCCTCAGGTCAGCGAGTCCCCGTCCATGATGGAAAACCTGATCGAGAAGATGAGCGGACAGACCGCTGGTCTCCCATCTGGCAGACCTGCTGAGGCGACTAAACGGTCCAGCGATGATCAAGTCCCAAAATCCGCAGGTCTTCTTACTCCTTCTCCAGCACCGTTGAAGACACCTTCCCGACAAACGTCACTGCCAGGATACTTTGACTCCGGAGTCGCCGGAAGGAGTGGTGTTGAATCAGGACTTTCTACACCAATGATCACCACTCCCGGTGGGACCAAGACTCGCCGTCCCCTATTCAAGCGCGGAAAGAGTAGGACAAGCTCGGCAAATCACCTTCAGCAAATAGAGAAGAAGAGCAGGAAGAAAGGATTCAACTTCGATGCTACTCAGGGCAGGGAGGTGTTAGGTATCGTCATCCTTGAAATCAAAGGGGCAACAGATCTGCCAAAGCTGAAGAATGGTGAGCATTGCCCTATTTGATGGGACATGCAGCATTGACAGACCCCCAGCCTTGCGTGTCTCATTCGATATGGATCCATTCGTTGTCATTTCGTTCGGCAAGAAGGTTTTCAGGACGAGAGTCATCCGACATTCGCTCAACCCCGTGTGGGATGAGAAGCTTCTTTTCCACGTGAGAAGGCACGAGAGCTCCTATACCATGCAGTTCGCGGTGTTGGACTGGGATAAGGTGAGTCATGCCATGAAATACTTTCGTGTGACCTGATTCTCCTGCAGGTGTCCGGGAACGATATGGTGGGTACATGCACATTGCCTCTCAGTGAGCTGGTGGCGGACGCACCCAAACCCAATTCCGAAACCGGGTTATACGGCAAGGAGGTGGATGGAAAGCATGAAATGAAAGAATTCACTGTAAGTTGACATCGATCTGGCGGAGATTGCGTCTGATCACTCTGTAGCTCCCTGTATCTACCGATAAAGACGTTGCGTGGGAGTCAAAACACTCTCCTAGACTCACCGTACGAGCCAAATACGAACCATACGATGCCCTTCGTCAGCGGTTCTGGCGACAGTACATCACACAATACGATGCCGACGACACTGGTACCATGTCTTACACTGAGCTTACTGCCATGCTAGACTCGCTTGGCTCTACACTCACACGTCGTACTCTGGAAGGGTACTTCTCCAGCTGCGGCAAGTCTGCGGAGAAGGATGAATTGACCATTGAAGAAGTCATCAAGTGTCTGGAAGGAGAAGTGACGAAAAGCCGCATGGAGAAAGAGAAAGTTGCGACGGATGATTTCGCGACCACAGGGACGTCGACACCTGCTGTTGCGGCTCAGTCTGCCGAGCATGGACTGAACATGGTCGGACCCCAGGGAAACATCTCTTCACCTGTCGACCCAGACGAATTAGCGGATCATATACTCAAAAGTCGACCCAGAAACCAGGAGGTGACGCACGGGGACGAGACTGCTGGTAATATCGTGCCGATCAAAGCCGAAGAAAGGGAAGCGGGCGTGCCTGCTGTCAAAGTTGAGCGGACCGCATCTCTGGATGGCACGACCGTGTCCGCAAACGGTGCTTTCACTCCTCAATCTGTCTCCTCAGACGCGGAGGACCTCGACGGTGATTCGTCTTCCTCGCCAGACGACCGAGAACGGATCATCAACATCAAGACATGTCCGCTTTGTCATCGACCCAGATTGGGCAAGAAGACCGAACAAGACATCGTCACACATCTCGCTGTATGCGCTTCTGCGGATTGGTCAAGGGTCGATCGAATTGTTACTGCCAACTACGTCACTTCCAGTCAAGCGCAACGCAAATTCTTGTCAAAAATCGTAAACAAGGTGGCGATTGGAAGTTATGCTCTTGGAGCGAACAGCGCGAATGTCATTGTCCAAGATAGGATTACGGGTCAGCTACAAGAGGAGAAGATGGCGGTCTATGTGAGACTAGGTATCAGGGTGCTTTACAAGGGTGCCAAGACCAGTATGCACGGCGCGAGGAGTAGGTGTTGGCATCTGCGATGTGATACTACGATTCTTGCTTATAATCGACTTACTTTTATAGCACGAAAGCTGCTCAAGTCGCTTTCCGTCAAGCAAGGTCTAAAATACGATTCTCCATCTTCTGCCGTGGATATCCCAGGATTCATAGCGTTCCACAAACTCGACGTCAACGAAATCCTAGACCCCTTGGACTCGTTCAAAACCTTCAACCAATTCTTCTACCGAAAACTCAAACCCGATGCGAGACCAATCGAAGAACCGGATAACCCCGGCCGACTCGTTTCTTGTGCTGATTGTAGAATGATGGCTTTCGAGACTGTCAACGAGGCCACGCAGATCTGGATTAAGGGTAGAGAATTTACGGTTGGGAGACTATTGGGTCCGAATTACAAGGACGTGGCGGACAGGTATGATGGCGGCGCTTTGGCCATCTTCCGACTCGCACCTCAGGACTATCACCGATTTCATTCTCCTGTCAAAGGCAAGGTTGGCAAGATGACCATGATCGATGGGGAATATTACACCGTCAATCCTCAAGCTATCCGTACGACGCTTGACGTCTATGGCGAGAATGTCAGGAAGGTGGTACCCATCCAGAGCGAGGACTTTGGTCTGGTCATGACGGTTTGGGTCGGTGCTATGAGTGAGTCGGCACGGCGAGTACTACTTCTGCCCTATGCTGACATTGTGTAACAGTGGTGGGCAGTATCTTGACTACTGTCGAGGAGGGACAAAATATCGACCGAGCGGATGAACTAGGATATTTCGCGTTCGGTACGTTGAATCCTGTGCGAGTTGCAGCGAGAAGTTGCTGATGTCTCGTATGTATAGGTGGCTCCACTATTGTCTGCTTGTTCGAGAAGGGCGCGTTACAATGGGATGAGGATCTGCTGCAGAACGGAAGGGCGAGTATCGAAACCCTTGTGAGGATGGGCATGGGTATTGGACGGAGTACGAGGAAGTGATGCAAGGTTGGCGCTTGGAAGTGAGCATGTGCAGCAACGGGGCATGTGGGACACAGGGGCAAGTGAGGTAATGAGCCGCCAACAAATGGACAATGAGGAAAGCTTGTGCATATTCTGCGTAGTCATCTGTAACATAGACAACAGAATAGATTGATCGAGTGGTGGCTGGATGATGAGTGACGACGAATATGATGACATTATGTATGCGGTTGGTGATAAGTGCAGGAGAAACTGAGCCTCCACCTCGAGAGTCCACGTCCATTCGGTCAATCGATTGATTGGCTTCCCTCAAACATCAATCTAGTCCATATATACTTGTTTCCGTCCATACATCTTGGGCGATATCGACAGTGTTCCCTTGACCCAAGATAATCTGTATCCCCGTGTCTGCATCAAACCACGAAGAACTTCTGACTCACACCATCCCACCTTCGCCTCCCTCGACTCCAATGTCGATCCTATCACCCGGAACACGCTGTACCGGTTGTGCTCTCATCGACTTCCTACCGATAACTTGTCCCCGTTGTTCCCTCCCATACTGTGCACAACATATCCATTCTCACGTATGCACTGCCTCATCACAAGACGATCCGTCCAAGGACGAGGACGTGGCCGTGGGGAGGTTGGGAAGAGGGAAGATGAGTTGTGAGATGAGGGAGTGTGAGAGGGAGAGTATAGAGAGTGTTGCTGGATTAGCTTCAGGTTCGGGATCAGGCATGGGGGAGGGCGAGGAGGTGAAGATCGCAAGGGAGGTGAGATGTTCGGGATGTGGTGGAGCTTTCTGTGTTTTGTAAGTTTGGTCATTGTTTCACTGTTATTGGGTGATAGTGGGTTTTGTCTTCTTGTCATCGAAACTCACACGTCGTCGGTCTTTGGTCAAGAGGGGCCAAGGATCCTGTCGCGTTCTTCAATCTCGATACCTGATGCCAAAATCCGCAGACCATGTACACTACCTACCATCGGCGCTCGGCATAGATCTTTGATCTTAGGTGGCGCAAAACACAAAACAGTCCGAGCTGACCTTTGGTCTTCCACCCAGACATCGCGCCCAGACCTCCCATACGTGTCCCGCCCCACTCGTCCATAACGAGCGACACGACGCCTTCCTAACACGGCGCGAACGAGCTCAACAAGTCATCGGTCAACATTTTCCGGAACATAAAGGCAAAGTGGTGCCGAAACCACCTCCGGCTAGGGAGATTGTGAGGAAGAGACCGTCTAGTCCGGAAAGATTACCGCCGTCTTTGCAACAACCGACAGCATCAGGGTCAGACTCGAGTATTGCTACTAGTTCGCGAGGAGATGGTTCGAGCTCGATCACGACTGTAAGAAAGACGAAAGCGGAGAAAATGTGGGAGATACATGTTCGGAAGATCAGAATGGGCGCTCAACCTTTGATTCCCGGAGGAGGGGGAGCCGGCACAGATACCGAGAAGAGGTTCTTCGAGTGGGGAACGGATCTGGATCGATCGCGTGTGGAAGGGTGGAAGACACAGGGTCAGAAATGGGTAGCCAAGTTGGACAGAGTCTGGGTGGGAGTGGTGAGTGTTTCGTCCTCGATCCCATAAACTCCATCCTGCGTTTCTTCCTACGAAGCGGACTTGGATATCACCCTACCTCACAATGCCATCCCGTGGATGGGCAGAGTGTCAACCATAGCGAACTGTCTGCTGATCACGTCCGCCACAGGACACACCAGTGGGGAAAGTAATGGACCTGATCATTGCTCAAGCGAAAGTCGCCAGACCGAAATCGGACGATCCGACTCAAGTAAGCGTTATGACCTTCTCTTCCATCTTCGCGAACTCGCTAATCGGCATTCTCGATACACCTCATCTAGACATTGGGATTAGTCTGTCTCCACGCGCCTCCAGATGGCGAACGGATTGTCGTCTCTCTCGATCTGTCGAGACCTGCAGGGGAAGCGATAGTCGAAGGAAGCATCATGATCTTGGTCCGGGGGAAATGAAGAGGGAGACGGGTATGAGATGCATGGTATCCTTCTTGGTGATTTGTCCTTCTTCGCTGTGTTCTCTCTCTCTTTGTACTCTGTCCTCTGACTGGCCATCCTCCACTCTTCGAATTCACCTGCAGAAACGAGAATCGACTTGGAGTGGACTATTTGATCTTCGCTTCCGTGAATAAGACATGCTTTTTCACTGTGCCCCCGCCCATCGACATCAGCTTTGTCGACATTCGTAGATATACAAGAGTCTAGTCCACCGGCTGAGAACAGAAAAGAGGCCGCCTCACCAACTGGATCATACTTGATCTTTGCCAACTTTTCGCTCACACGAATGCGTGATGTAGTGTAAAAGTACCCCGTAAGAGCCGTCGAGACGAGCTTGACGAGAATCCGTCTGTTGATAGGGAATCATGATTAGCTCGACCCTCGAATAAGTGTTATGAGATGTATCGGGCGATTCGTGCACAGAGAGAGAGATATGATTGATTGATGAATGGATGGAAGGATGGATGGATGGACTGTAGATGGGGGGACATGTAGGAAGGGCCGACGATCGCAAGCGCATACCTTGTCTTGGCTTTGGGTGCCATGTTGAGCTGATGTTGTTGTGACTTTCTAGGATGACAAGCCAACGTTGAAAGACCACGAGAAGCAGCAATGCAACGACGGACAGCAACGGCAACAGCAACAGCCAGCATCCTCTCTCTGATTGACTTTTGAGAATATTCCCTCTCTGGCGGATTTATTCCATTTTATCCCATCTCAGAGCGAGTTGTTGCCCCGCATTCTCCTCTCGCACTTTTGTCGCCACCATACACAGAGATTAACCTGATCTTCAACTTGACTTGGCCATAGACATCGCACCTCTCTCTACACATACGCGAAATCTACTATACACCCGCACAATGGCGTCCTCACTAGACCCACCTGCTGGCGTGACTCGCCCCATCGTCTTTTTCGACGTTTCAATAGGTGATACTCCAGCCGGACGAATCAAGATTGGTGAGTAGAAGCACACCTTCCTCTTCCATCTGTAACGACACCAGGCAAGGCAGGAACTGATATCTTTCTTTTTGATCGGGATACAGAATTGTTCAGCGATATCACACCGAAGTGAGTTTTGCCCTTTCCTTACGTTTGTCATAGTCTCACGCGCGACGAGACGAGAATCGCAAGCAAAGCTCACACCGTGTGGGTCGTTGTGCAGGACGGCAGAGAATTTCAGACAATTATGTACGGGTGAACATAGGTGCGTTTCAGTATCAGCTGGCTTCGCGCTTGGTCTTGAAGAGGAAGGTACCTGACGTCTCGCCGTAATCAGAGTGAATTCGATCCCGCAAGGATACAAGAAAGCGACATTCCATCGGTCAGTTGACAGCCACGATTGGTGCTCAATTCACGAGCGTGAACTAACGGACACATTTCTTGTTGTCTCACTTGTCTCATCTTATCTGGTAACGAATATCATCAACAGAGTGTGGGTTCTCCATTCCCCTCTTGAAGAAAAGCACAATGTCTCAGATGCTCGAGCTGGGGACTAACGAGTTGGATCGCAGAATCCCACAATTCATGATCCAAGGCGGTGACTTCCTCCGAAACGACGGGACCGGTTCGTTCTCAATCTACGGCGCGCAGTTTGAAGATGAGAATTTCAAAGTGAAACACACCGGACCTGGTCTGTTGAGTATGGTAAGTGGATCGTGCTCTCCCTCTGTGACGAGCGAGAGACGACTCGGGCTCGACGAAGAGAATGACCTGGGTGCTAATCATGAGATCTATCGGTGACGTGGATTTAGGCCAACTCTGGACCCGGTACAAATGGTTGTCAAGTGAGTGTCAAGGGGATGTGGAGCGCGTTCACTGTCCCATCAGCGCCTCTTAATTTTGTCGGCGTTGGCGCTGACTCTATACGTTTCACTATCTCAAATAGTTCTTCATCACATGTGCACCTGCCGAGTTCCTCGATGGCAAACATTGCGTCTTCGGGCGTGTCATCGACGGTCTATTGACTGTCAGGAAAATCGAGAATGTGCCTACGGGAGCTAACAACAGGTGAGTGACGAGCGAGCCCACAGCTGTACGACGTTTGTTTGACGTTCGTGGCTGACTGAACTCTGTTTCCAGACCAAAGCTCGTGGTTAGAATAGCGGAGTGTGGAGAGATGTAAAAAATATCGTGTCATGTCATTATGCATGGTGGTCCTATGTGACCATGGTCCTATACTGTCTCGCCAAGAGCGACGGTCGCATAGAGTTGAAGCGCCAGTGCCGCGGATCCAATTCTACTCTGTGTTTCCATGTTTTCTCGCTTCACTCAAACCCGACATATCCCGCTGCTCTGCCGATCTGCGAGCCGACCAAAGCCAAATCAGCACCTTTTTCGGCCACTGTACATTCCTGGATAGATGCGTCCCGATACCCACCGTAGTCTTCTCAAACATCTCCGTCGTGACCTGAGCCAAAAAACCTGGCACACTCTGCCTCTCTGATATCCAGAAATGTCTGCTTTCTTCCAGACCTCTCGCCATCATTCCAGTCATCTGCATTGTTCCGAAATGACCTTCTTGACTCGCAAATTTCAAAGTCAATCCGCTCTTGCCTTTTGGTGCGTACATGGACGTCAGCCGGATGTCGGACCCCGATTCGTCAAACTTGATTCGCCAGCCCAGGAGGGAGTAGACTGCTTCTAAAAACTCTTTGGATTTGTTACCGAAAATCTGTCAAGCGGGCGCGACGGTAAGCAGGACATCTACAGCGCCATGTCATACGAGATGAGGATCGGTCACAGCCAAGAGAGACCCAACCCACCTCTTTGAGCCGCAAGAGTCTCTTTGCGTGCGCTTGTTCCATCTCCTCCTTCTCCTTCTTCAATCTGTCAAAGCTGATCCTGGGCACTAAACTTTTGCCACCGGTTTCGCCTTGCCCTTCATTTCCTGCTCCACCGGCAGAGACCAGTTCGTCTAGCTCTCTCATCCTCTCCAGTAATTCATCGTTCTCAGCTTTGAGATCATCCAGTTCCTGCTTCCTGACAGCCATGATCTTGTTCGCCGGATTCGATCGCAGTTCCAAGCATCTTCCGGTCGCAGGATTATATTCTCCTGAAGCAACCCGACGCATAAGATCGTTGACTTCTGCGTCGAGACGGGTGTTGGCGGAAGTGAGTTCGGAGATGGTAGACTCCAGGGAGGCAATGTCTGCGCGGAGGAGAAAGGCATGGGTCAGTACAAGGTACGCACGGATCGAGAGTGGCGCAAATAGATCGTCGAGCTCACTGTGTTCAAGCTGGGACATCTGCTGGTGGGCAGTCTCCAGATCAGACGATTTGACCAAGCCCATTCCCTTCGCAATCTTCTCCTCGATCTCTCTTGAGTCCCTTGCTATTTTGTCGAGCTCGCTTTTGTAAAAGTCTACGAGTGACTCCAGCTCTTGGACTTTCGCACCTTGATCGCCAAGTCCCACACCTCCTGGGATGCTCACTCCACCCTACGAGATGTTAGGCTTGTTCCTGCAAACGATAGCAACTGGCACTCACGACTGATCGGACCCTTTCTGCTTCGGCTCTAGCGATCTCCTCCCTCCTTTCCGCGCTGGCCCTACCCTCTTTCGCCCATCTCAACTCCCTCTCTGCCTCCTCAGTGCGTTTCGTGAGCTCACTCACACTGGCTCTAGAGCTGTCCGCCAATGTCGACAGTCTTTCCCGCAAGTCACGAATCGTCGCTTCTCGTGATACAAGCTCTTGGGTCGCCTCATTGTGGAGCGTGGAGAGGGCAGCCAGCCTTGCTCGAAGGGTCTCGTCCGACGTGGTTGATGGTGAGGAAGGGGAGGGGAATGTCTGTGTGAGGGAACTGCGCGTACGTAAGAACACTGGCTCAGAGATATAGAGAGCAATGATCATGGTTATGGTGCAGCACGAAGAAAGGACACCAGAGATAGCGTCGCCAACACTCACTCCATATCTCTTCTCGCACGCTCGAGTTGATCCTGCAAGATCCTAATCTCATCCTTCAATGACCTTTCCACCTCTTTTGCGGCCCTCTCCACAGCTACCACTTCCTTCTTCTTCTGTCTCAATTCGTTCAGCTCAGACTTGAGGTTTTCGTTCTCTCTCCAGAATGTCGCAAGACTTGTCGATTGACCTGTACCGACCGTCAACTCATCTCCCGAGGAATATGGCCCGTTCTGAAACCAACGCAGCTCACGCTTCATCTCTCTCTGGAGAGTTTCATCTACTCGTCGATCTTCCGATTCCGCCTGTTTCCTTTCCCTTTTCTCAATTGCTCGTCTTCTCTCTTCTTCCAGCTCAATGCTCAATCCCTTCGCCCTTCTTTCCCAATTTTTCAACTCGTCTCTCTCTTTTTCCAACTCTTGTACCCGTGAAGACAGAAGTGATATCTCGTTATTGGTATTTTGAGTCAGGGTAGAATGTCGTCCCGAGAGTATATTATGTTCCGATTTAAGATGTTCTAGAGAATCGGCAAGTGCAGAGTTGCGTTGTCGCAGCGACGATACCTCCTCTGACAGCCGTGTCTAACGAGCAACAAGATCAGCTGCTGTCGTCGCTCTCGAATGCAGGGTTGGTCACCCACCCTCTCGTCGTAGAAGCCCTTTTCTCTCTCTTCCCCAAGAGACCTCTCATGTATCTCACCTTCATGTAATATCCTTCTTTCAGCTTTCAACCGTTCAATCTCCACTCGTTGCGCCTCGACTTGGGAAGCCAGCTCGCTCTCGCGCACTTGCAGAGAATGATTATGACGCTCCAGCGTTGTCATTCGAGATCGGAGAGTCGTCACTTCCTTGCGAGCCGTCATGGGATCTGAAGAAGGGGGGGGGGGAGGAGAGAAAGAACGACATGGTATGTGAGCGATTGCTCACACGACACAGCGTAGGTGGTGAGGGCAGACAATCTCACCATCCAAACCCGCGTCCATGGCTCCCCTCTTGCCCAAAGTCGTAGAAGATCTCAAAGGCAACCGAGCACCATCCGCGGCGATATTGCCCGTGACCTTTGATGAAGATGATGCTGATGCTGACGTTGACGAGAATACATTTGACCGTGGTATGGATGATGATGCAGAAGGTCGAGGGATCATGGTTGTTGCAATAGAGTTACGAGGGGTCAGTGTGGGAAAAAAAAAAAGGTGAGGCGAACGAGAGACGCGATATTCTGGGAGAGAAGAGAAGTGATAAACCTCCAACAAAGCAGGAGATAGCGCATAATACTCGTTGACAAGGGATGTTTACGTAACGTATCCCGAAAACAGAGATAAAGATAAATTATAAAAGCAAAAATCAGATGAGATTTCGGAATGCGATGAATGATCGACATCTCGTTTCGTGTCCTTTCGCTCACAGAGACCATCTCTCGCCGTGACACCTCTATCATGTCGAGCTCCACTTCGGCGCATGAGAGTGTGCTAATGCCCTCAGAGGCATTACCTTCGGACTCGGTGCATATCAAAGGACCGGACCTCAGCAAGTCCATCGACCTGCAAGATCTGTTGAAGAGCTACGAGACGATAGGATTTCAAGCGACCGGTCTCGCCAAAGCCATACATGTCGTCGAGGAGATGGTGAGGTCTGCCTTCTATATCGTATGCCCTCCTTCATCCGACCTCGCACTGATGAAAATACGACTTTAGAGGAAACGTCGTTCAGATCCCGACCAACCGCTCACGCTCTTCCTGGGATACACGTCCAACTTGATCTCTTCCGGTCTCAGAGAGATCATACGATTCTTGGCACAACACAAACTGATAGACTGTCTCGTCACCACTGCTGGAGGGATCGAGGAGGATTTCATAAAGTGTCTCGGTTCGACAGTGCTGGGAGAATTCCATCTGGACGGTGCGGAGTTGAGAAAGAAAGGGTGAGTGCACTTGTACATTGGAAGATTGTGCACGATCGCTCTGAACCACCTGGCGACTTGATCTGTCTTAGTGAGATGGGCATGGACGCTGCAGCGGCACACGATACCGAGGAATCTGCTGACAGGATGGCACACTTATAGCCTCAATCGGATCGGTAATCTCCTCGTACCCAACTCAAACTATTGCGCTTTCGAGGACTGGATCGTGCCGATACTGGACGTTATGGTGAAGGAACAAGAAGAGGAGGGGACGAAATGGGCGCCAAGCTCTGTGATTGCGAGACTAGGCAAGGAGATCAACAACGAGGACAGCGTATACTATTGGTGTTACAAAGTGGGTCCAAGGAGCACAACCCTTCCTCTCAAGCTCTCTTTGTCTGACCGGCAGCTTGCTCATCACCGTTCTGCCAGAACGACATCCCTGTATTCTGCCCGGCATTGACCGACGGTTCCCTCGGTGACATGATCTACTTCCACACCTACAAGTCAACAGCACAGCTCAGTATCGACATCGTAGCCGACATTCGACGATTAAATGATATGAGCGTCAAGGCAAAGCAAGCTGGTATGATCGTATTGGGTGGAGGAGTCTGCAAGCACCAGATTGCAAACGCAATGCTATTTGTGAGTGAAACGAGTTCAGGTTTTGTGGTACGCCTGAAATAAGGATTGATGCTGGACCTTTGACAGAGGAACGGAGCGGACTTTGCTGTATACATCAACACCGGTCAAGAAGTGAGGAGAGTTGAAGCAACGAGCGGATGAGATCGTGCTAACTGGAGTTGCAGTATGACGGCTCGGATTCTGGTGCTCGACCGGACGAAGCGGTGTCATGGGGTAAGATCAGAGCAGGAGCTCAAAGCGTCAAGGTAGTTTCGCTGAAAGGCATGGATGTGCTGTTGACGCTGACCATGTCTGCATGTCCATAGGTGTATGCCGACGCTACCCTTGTATTCCCCTTGGTCGTGGCAGCTACATTCGGAAAGGCACATTGGGAGCAGAATGCGCAGGAGCAGGCCTCAGCGTAGATAGATAGAAAGCACACTTGCATCACTCGGCCGACATACCAGAGTCATACCCAGCATACCATTCTCATGTTGACAACCCATCTCAGCTCTGCATGCATCATGTCTTCGTAATATAGTGTGATGCATCACCATACAGTAGAGTCGCGTAATTGAAACCTCATTGATGACTCATTGAGCGTGCCACCCTTTGATCACAACATTATCGCAGTGTCGCGTCGATTTCTCGCATTCACATCTATGCCTGTCTCTACACTTCACAAATAGGTTCTCCCTCTCGTCTGTCCCAATTCTCTTCGTCTCTCTCCTTTCTCCCCATTGGAATCTTTCTGAGTACTCCGATCCATACGGCGTACCACGGCGCGTAGTCCAGAATGGCAGGACCACCTACCAAATCTGCTGCAGTCCAGATCGTTCGACCACCCTCGACTTCGACCTCCGGTCCCGGACAAGCTGTGAATGCAACATCACATGTCGGAATGAACAAAGGGATCATGGATCATAGCAAGGACACAGCGAGAGCTTCACCAGTGTCCGCCGACAAGAAACGAGGTGAGTCGACGGCCAGACGTTGAGATAACACACCGCGAGGCTTGTCACCCGAATGAAGGTGTTGAGCTGAGGTGAGAGGTCTTGAGTAGAAACGCCTCAGAGAATATGTAGGAATGTAATGATTTATGGGTATGTCATGGTCTCTTGCCCCTCATCATGCTGGTCTTCCTCCTTCCGCCATCTAGTACCAGCATCTGAGCCGCTACTAATTTGCTGCCCATCACATTACAGGTTCTGCAAATTCCAAGATGCCGGTGTATGTCTCCTCTCTTCTCACTCAGTGTCCCGCCAGAACCTTGCTTCGTTCATGCGCTGATGAGCCTTCCAGTGTGTATATTACCATCCTCCTGTATGTACACAAACCTGTCGTTACTGCCTTGTTCACCTCACTCTTTCAAACCTCTCTCTGACCGCCGTTGTATATGTAGCCGGGGACCGACCCGAATAGTGTATCTACTCCTAAAACAGAGAGGTTAGAAACTCGTTTCCGATCATACTCGAGTCTTGCTGACCTATGTGTCGTCCCTCATGACAATCCAGCAGTCCCGCTCTCACCAACGCTACCCCTCTGTCCAAAGAGTCCAAGTCATCTTTCGGTCTAGGCGCTGAGCATCTATCAGCTCCTGTGTTCGTGCCCAAAACGCCTATGGCTGAGAACGCCTCCCCCAGGTGCGTTGCCTCGCATTATAAGTATCTCTGGCTGATCGTAATGAGCAGAGCAAGTACTCCTGCTGTCTCGACAGGCGCTCAAACACCCAGTTGGCCGCCATTGGCCAATGCAGGGGGTATCATACCACGTCAGGACGTCTCGGTAAGCCAGTAATGTGAAATCGTGTCCGTAAGGAAGCTGAGCTAATGAGACATGGATGTAGATCAACTTCGACGATTCGATGTTGTCTCTTGATCCGTCGCAGTCCAGCGGGATGGACAGTAGTATATATATGCAGGGCCAACCTATGCGTCAACCTGTGAGTCTATCTCGTCCCTCCCTTCGCAGCAGGATCCCATCCTCAGACTGACTCGTTTAATGCGATTAAAGCTCGACTATCACCTCTATACCTCACCTTTATCGCATGTCTCGAATCCACCGCCATCACACCATCCTCTCCACTCATTCTTCATCCCGGACGATCTCCGTCGGACTATCCAATCTCGTCAAGAAGCGATCTACACCGGCACTCAGTCAGGTTCAGCAGCTGGCTTGCCCGCCGAGCTTGGAGTGTACCATTCGCTTATACCGATTGGACCGGCGCAAGGTACGACGCCGAGCAAAGTGTACGGTCATCCTGCACCGGTTTACAAGGCGATGAGCTCAGTCGACGGTAATGTCTACTGTCTGAGGCGGATAGAAGGTGAGCGGTCTCAACGACAGGATCAATCGCAGCTTGAGATCAAACTAATTTTTTGTTTTATAAACAATCAGGTTTTAAGCTAGTCAACGAAGCTGCATTCGGGGCCATTGACACCTGGAGAAGAATCAAGCATCCCAACATTGTCACAATTCGTGAAGCTTTTACCACGAAAGCATTCAACGACAATTGTAGGTTGCAGGCAATTCTCAACCGTCCTCTCCTTTGCTGATGTGCTCGCAGCACTGATACTCGTCTATGACTACCACCCGCTGTCCACGACCCTCTGGGAAGAACATTTAGCTTCAGCATCCGACCAAAACGCACCTCCCAGTACCCTTGCCGCAGTAACGGCAGCAAAGAGACGATCGGGGATGCCGATTCCGGAGAGAGTCATATGGAGCTACATCACTCAGATTGCTAACGCCCTAAAGGCGATACATAACTCAAACTTGGCGGCTAGGAACCTGGATCCAAGCAAGGTGTTGGTCACGGGAAAGAACCGGATAAGATTGAATGGTTGCGGAGTTTTGGATGTGCTTGCCTATGATGCACAGAATTTGGCTATACATCAGGTGGGTCAAAATCGTGCCTACTTTGTCGTCGCCTCTTCACGGTGAGAAATCCAAAGAGTCCAGTCACTGACCGCTCGCTCGCTCCACTGTTCAGCAAGAAGACCTTGTATCCCTTGGCAAGCTTATCCTCACCCTGTGCTACGAATTTTTCCTACCTGGTCAACATCCCGCGATACCTCTCGATCATATTTCCCGACACTATTCTCCAGATCTGAAACAACTTGTGATCTATTTGATTACGCAGAGTTCTCATCCGAGAAGTGTGGACGACGTGGTGAAGATGATGGGTCCAAGAATCTTGAATGAGCTGGATGCGATGCAAAAGTAAGTTGGAAATTTGTTCCACTTGTAGAACTTCGCTGATACCTGGGGTCGTCCGTAGTTACTCGGACGTATTGGAAAACGAGCTCAGTGCTGAAGTTGAAAATGGACGGATCGTCCGACTCTTGACAAAACTTGGTTTCATCAACGAGAGAGCAGAGTGAGCGAGCCTGGCATGGATGTAACAGAATCCGGCTGAGCTTGTTGCTAAACAATACAGGTTCGAGCTCGATCCAAGATGGTCAGATACGGGTGATCGATATATCCTTAAACTGTTCAGAGATTACGTCTTCCATTCGATCGGAGTGGACGGAACACCTATTCTCGATTTGTCACATGTCCTGACTTGTCTCAACAAGGTGAGCACACCCTATTCGCAAGAGATCCCTTCATCTGGCTCACCCGCTTGCGCAGCTCGATGCAGGATTGGACGAAAGGATCATGCTTGTTTCGAGAGACGATCAAAGCTGTCTCGTCGTGTCGTATCGCGAGATCAAACTGTGTATCGAAACGACGTTCAAGTAAGTCCATAACCGTAAAAATGTGCTCTGGGAGGTACGCTGCTGGGACTACAGCTGATCACCTGGTTTATGATCGTAGCGAGCTAAGAAATTCTGGTAATCCCCATCGAGTTCTTCGGTGAGCTTTGGTTCGCAGGAGGATGAAGGACAAAATAAAATAGTTCAAAACCGTCTATGCCAAAAACAGTTGAAAACCTTGCCTTTCGTTTCTCTGCTTGGCCGAATTGACCTGAGCTGAACGGTGTGCACTGTGACAAGGGGACCATTGCTACCTCAAAATGAGATATCTGACACTATAAATCCACAAGAATGCCTTTCGTGATCGGCTCAAATCAAATGCTGATCGTTCTACTCGGTTCATTACACTGTTCCATCAGTCATCCTCTTCTTCTCTCCGTATTTGCTCTTCCAATCTCTCCCTTTCTGATTGCCTCATTCTTAAAAGAGTCATGCTTTCATATTCGTCGTCCTTCGCTTTTGCTTGCTTTCCCTTCGCATGTTGTGCAAGCAGATCTGCCATTGTCGTAGTCCCACCTCCTGGTGCCGACCCGAAATCAGGAGCTGAATCGAATGACGGTGCAGTGTCAGAATTCAGTGATGAAGGTATCGTCCCCCAACCGCTTTCGTTTCCGTTTGTATTCATCCTGCCTTCGACCCTATCCCCCTTTGATCTCTTCCCCACCCAAGACACCCATGCAGGAGTGGCTCCACCCGGTCCCGCCCAGCGCACTTTCATCCCTTCCTCGAGACCTTTCCCATCTTCATGATCTTTCCAACATGCCCAACATCCACCCCAGTTGCCCTTTTCGAATTCCACTACCGCTTTCTTCCCTTTCCCTTTCTTCTTCTTCTTCCCTTCCTCGACTGGCAGTGGGGCAGGTGGATCTGTGACTACTAAGTGGGATATGGGTCCATATTTCCCTTTTAGAGTCCGTTGTAGTTCATCAGATGACATGGATGAGGATGATGACGATGACGAAGATGATGATGATGAGGGGAAAGTGAGAATGAGCGTAAGATCTGTCGCCGAGATAGGCGGCTGTAAATTGCCATCCGTCTCTGTGACATGACCATTGTTCGAGGTGTGGGTGTGTGTTGAGATAGTAGACGATGGACGGACAGGCGCGACACTAGCTGCCATTGCTCGTTTTTGGGCTTGTTCGAGTATCTTTCGACCGGCATCTTTGATCGCTTCTTCTTCCGCTTGTTGTTGTCTTCGTTTGATCTGATCGAGCTTCGCCTTCTTAGCTTCCTCCTCGCGAGCCGTAAGAGCCTGGAAAAGAGTCAGCTCGCTGCAAGTCCAACTATTCGCAGTAGCCATAGAACGAGATCGGAACATCGACGAGGCAGGGGTCGGGGAGGAAGAGGCTCGCTCACGTCGATCATGGCCTTTCGTTTCGCACCAGCTTGAGCATATTGTTCCCTCTTTCTTCTATCTGATTCCAGCTTGTTGTCCACATAACTCCGCTTCGACGGATCTTGCAGGATCTCAGCTGAGAGATACAATTGACGGAACAGTATCGCTGCTTCGGGACTGGGATTCTGTAGCCCAAGCAAGTCAGATCGGTCATTGCTCAGCTCAGATCCGGGAGGTCTGTCTATAGCGATGATTTGGACTTACTCTGTCCGGATGACATTTCAGACTTCGTTGTCGGAAAGCTTTCTTGATGTCCTTTTCTGTAGCGTCGGTCGACAGTTCCAGGATCGCATACGGATCAAGGCCCGCCTCTTCCTCATTTAAAAGCGGAGCCATCGTAGCGGCCTTATCGGCAGTTTATCTAGGATGACGAGGTCGCCTTGCTCATACGTAGTTCGAACGCGTGCAAGGTGGGTCGTGAGGGAGAAAAAAGGACAAGGTGAGATTCGAGATAGTCATGACCTGATCGTTGAATAAATGAGCGAAGGTCGAGAGGTTTGCCACCTACTTTTCTGCGTGTTACGTAAGTCGATTTGTAACTCTTGCTGGAATTTCCAGTCCACCTATATTGACCGACCAACGACGACTATGCACAATCAACGTCCATCTCTATTGATATCGTACCCACAGCTTCGACTCCGACTTGTGTCTCGTATCACGTATCACCCGATGCGCTCTTCCTTGTCAATCTTATCACGAGCTGCCCAGAGTTCCCGAAGACGAATCTCATCACAACTGCGACCCACCTCGGTCGTCCAATCCCGAGCGATGTCTTCATCCCCTGCTGAATCTTCTTCTTCAGCTGGTCGGACAAGATCACCAACCAGATTACCTGGTCCTGTAGAGACTGCCATACAGCAAAAGGTGCGTCTTGGTCCGAATGAGCTGTCGTGTCGGCTCTCTGGAAAAGCCTTGGCGAGACTGATCGAGGTCACGTTTCACCAGATCCTCGACGCTTTCCAACCTGTTTTATTGCGAGTGTACAACGATTCGAGTAAACATGCTCATCATTCGGCTATGCGTGCGCAAGGGGGAGGTAACGGCGAGACTCGTGAGTCCCTCTCATGCACAATCTCTCTCCGGGGCGAGGACGTATACGGGTTTGGTCTGTCATCCACCTATCTTCCTCCTTCTTCCACCAGATTCATTCGCATTCTTTACCAGAAAGCATATCTAGAATGCTAACTTACCTCTCCTTCTCCTTTTCCCCTCCCCCGCCGCGTGGCAGACTTCGCGATCCACCTCGTCTCGCCTTTGTTCAAGGGCAAAACCGCCATCGCACGACATCGGATGGTCAACGCCTTGCTCAAAGAGGAGTTTGATGAGAGAGGATTACATGCCCTGAGTCTGAGATTGAAGACTCCTGAAGAATGGGAGAAAGAGGGAGGTGGTGAGATGAGATGACTGACTTTCATAAACTCTGATCATATCATATGATGTTCCCATTGTTACTCATGGGGATAAGGATTGGATCTTGCTCTTTCGTGAGCTCGTTCGTGTGCCAGATCCGATTCTCAAGAGCAACATCCAATCCTCATCCCTATGCAAACTCTCGCAGTATACTGTTGCTATCGGACTGTGTCTATGGCCCCTGACCGTCAATGGTGATCATGATTTGGCATGTATATCATAATGATCCTAACAAAGATGGAGAACCTAAAATACGAAGATAACAACCTATAAAGTACACCGATGTCCTCCAGAGAGACTGATATCTAAGCTAATGTACATATGTCCGGTCAACTTGATCGGATGAGATGGGTAACAACGAAATGACACATAGAAAAAGATCCTTCGACATAGCCCTCACAAAAAAATGGTATCTCTTTCGTTCAATCTCACAACTGTGAGATCCGGTATCGTATCTTTTGTCACACAGATCTGGATTGTCGATCCTGTATATACAACGTCTCCCCCTATACTCCCAGTGCTAGGCGTCACGATGGCTTTCCTCGTCCCTACATGATCACGCATCGACAACCGCTCACTTCTTCGTCGTTTCGATGTGATCGGGAAGTACTGGCTGTTCGATGGAGAAGTCCGGGTTTTTTGGGTTCTGAACGTGGTTATTTAGTCAGCGACGATACGCGAGGGAATCAAGTGAAGGACGAGAGACTGCGAAAGTTGGAGGAACGTGGGTCGGAAGGGAGGGATCAAGTGACGAATGTCTTTGAGTATCGCGAGAGGACAAAGTAACTATACTCACCATCATCACCTTTGAGAGAGAATGATCGGATCGAGATGTGAACAACTGTAGGGGTGGAGGGTTGTATAGATGCGGGGAGATTATTGGCTGTGGTAATCACGAAAACAATCAGCGACCTACTCGATATTATTCATCCGGTATGCAGAATCCGGAAGAGGAACGATGCCCACTCACACATCAAGGTGGAATCATCCTGCAATATCCGCCCGGCATGTAAAATCCTCATCAAACTCGGAGAAGAAGGTTGAGCGGTATCTGTCCATTCTACTTCCACCTCAAACATCAGCGACCGAATCCTCTCTCTTATTCGCCATGTGTTTGAGAAATGGATGTATGACCCACCTGATGGCCATGTACTCCATATGAGCTCTTTCATTCTTCCCACCGTTATCTCCGGCTCGAAAGAGTAAACATGACTTTGACCTGAGATGACCAATGCTCGTAGGTGCACCTGCGATTGCGTTTATCAGTGCTTGCTCTGTGATCTGACTGCAGTGGCGATCGGATGATGAAACGAAGCAAGGGATGAGGAGGACCTCACTCACTTTTGGGATGACGGGGGTCACGCTTTCAGCTACCGGTCGTGGGGATGATCGTTCAACGGCGGTCGATGCAGGTGCGGGTGAGGAAACGGGGAGGGATGAAGGGGTGTTGGGGTCGAGCGGATGTGAAGTCGTGGTCGCAGGGGGTGTTGGCGTGATGTCGTCGGAAGTGATGGCGTGGATAGGTGGAGCGAGAGCGAGAATGGCGGGTGATTGAGAAGAAGATGAAGGAGGACTATCGATATTGACACTCATCGTGGATGGATCGAGTGAAATGGAACGTCGTGCAGATTATTGAGATACTGTGAGAGTGATATGTGTACTAGATGGTGACGACTGCAACTAAGAAGCTGTGAGAAAGTGGTCAGAGGAACGATCGAGTTAAAAGGTGGTCTGAGACTGCTTACAAGGGGGATGTTGTGATATGTGAGACAAAGAGAGATGAGAATAGATCGACGGGATACTGGTAGCCGCTTCTAACCAGTGTCTCTCCTTCGCCTTTTTGCCTGTTCTTTCGCGATCCAGAATACCGAGTTTCGTTCGTGATTGAATCGGTCGTTGGGACTTTGACGTTGTACAATGACGTTTATGATCGAAGTAACGAGGTTTAGATTGGTATGGATGGGGATGGGATGAATGACGACTCGGGGATATTATATATATATATATAGGTTTTCTTGTCTCCTACGGTGTAAACTAATCAAGCTGGACACAAAAGCCGGTTATAATGAGATGACGTCTCTCTCCCTCTCTTTTCTCACTCTTCCACTCTTGTGTCGTTATGATTCTAAGTAACCAAGCAACCTGTACACAAGTCGGAACAATTAACAAAATGACAGCTGAACTGTGTTTGATGTATAGTCAATCGATGTCGTTGGGTTCGTCACCTATATATCTAACACTAGAGCGATCCGGGGTGGGTTGAGGATGGATGAGAAACGGTACGGTTGGATACGGGTATTTGGGTGTCGGTGGTGCGTATATGCCAAGACCCGAGTTTATGCCAAGTGTGGTAGTAGTCGCTATGTCGCTATGCAGCTTTGCTCCGGTTTGCTTTCTGACCGAGCTGTTCTTCCTCAACGCTGCTCAATCTCCAGCTGTGACAAGTGGCATGGTATGTAACTGTGCGAGCAAAAGTATCGCATCTCGTTAGTTGTCGCTGGTCGATGGTCTAGCGTCCAAAGCCCACTCGCTTCCTGAATGTAGTGACACCCCTCGCGCTGCCTCGGACCGAAAACTAAGAGAGTAGTGCAGGAAGACAGAAACAAAAAAAAAACAAAAAAAAAAGCGCAGTCGACCGGTAGCGAATACCGGCTGGACGACCGATGCCGACGGTACACTTGACGACCCGTGAAACCTGTGTCCAGATGAATCCGAAGCGATCGTTCATAACGCATAGCATGCTTTCCATCTGTCGATGCGTTGCCAAAGAGACATGTCTGCCTTTACATCATACGTACGTAACATCACAGACGTGGTTCAGATCTTGAGCTGCGAGAACGAGATACTCGATTTCATCGGCAACCAGTAGGGGATACGGTAAGTTAGCTACATAACTTACGTAGATCAATCGTCGTCGCATGTCCATTATCACTGCTGTAACCTCGCTTCCTGTGTTCGAGGCACATGCATGTTCGGGTCTCCGTCAGTCTCGAGCGCTAGCACAAGTGCGTGTCATACAGGCGACGGCCGTAAAGGTTTCATAAAGCATCGTGATCGGCATTCGAAGTTCGTGATGCACATACATTCCGGTCCTTTCCGTCATCATCAAATCATTCAATCTTAGTCCAGCACACGCTCCTCCCCAATTCTGCTACTCTTTCCTGCATCTCCGAAGAATCCGAATCCATTCTCGTCGCCAGATCCTCCTTCTCCCGCGAAGTCTCGCTTATTCTCTGCCTCTTGACCGCCGCCCTCAGAGCTTTGTCCACGGGAGAACCGATCACCGTGATAGGACTACGGGTGGAGATAGGTGATCTCCATCCTTGTATGATTGTCATTGCTTCACTTTTTCTGTTCTTCTCTCCTGCAGAGTCCACATGGTGCCTCATTTTCAGCCTTTCCCTCTCGGGAAAAGAGGGCTCCATGGGACAAGGTGATGATTGTACCTCCTTCACTTTCACCAACGTATCGACCACGTCAAATGTATCATCCGAACGGGAACAAGGGGTCGAGAAGACCGATTTTCCACCTTCGTTATTTTCGTCGTCAGTCAAGCATTCCGAAGAAGAGGAAGAAGAAGACGGAGTTGATGGAGATGAGAATCGGGAATATGTCATGATCGGTGTTCGGGGAAGCCGTGTCATATCCGATTCTGACATGATGGTGATTTCAGGTTGGGGTGGTTGTGTTGCAGCTTGGCTGATAGACATAGATCGGATCCGAGAGACTTCACCTGGAGTGACGAGTAATGTATTTCTTCGACGACTGAAGTTGAACACGAACCGTCAGACATGTGTGGTCAGTATCTTATCTACTTGTGCTGTTATTGTACCTGGAAAGTGCACATCTCGCGATCTTCTGCGTCTGCACAGAGTCCGAGTGTTGGTCAAGAAAACCGCTCACGTTTTCACTTCTGACACTCTCACTTCCTTCCCTTTCCCCTTAACATCCTTCTCCAGAACTCTCAGACCTTTGAGGACGAAGCTCAAAGCAGGCTCGGAGGACGAGATCCGGAGCGACGAGAATGGGCCAGGAACGATGGGCAAGAAGACATTGTCGTGCAGAGGAATGGGGAAGGGGGGCCGAGGCGGTGAGGTGAGATGGGACCATGTAGGAGGCATTCTAGTGGATGACTGTTTGGGCTCGAACTGTTGAAGAAGTGTGGACGTGTCGACTGGGGAAGATGTTTTGATGTGCAATGTAGAGACGAAGGTACTGTAACTTAGAGTTGCCGAGCCGAACTGATTTTATATGTTGAGGGCGAGTAGATACTGTCCGTCGGCCGCTCAGTGGACTGATGAATGAGAGATGACGCGAATGCAAGTCGATCGCCGAGCAGTATACGATCCAAGACGAAACGAAGCGAGGTACTAAAAGGCGGACACAACGTAAATATCACGGCGTTTTGTCAAGAGAAATGATTCGGGGAGGATGATCGAAACATGGTGATGACAAGACAGTCTGTCTTACTTCCCCTCCCCTTCTTATATGATGTCAGAACCACACAACAACGCCCAGCCTTCGAGGACAGCCATTCGGATATGGTTACATGATTCCATCTGAAACCAGGCGAGTTGTTTCACCTCAGCTTAGTCACCTATCTCTTGCATGCATCTAGCAGGAAGAAGATTGGTAATCTGTTTCGGGACTCGATAATTCTGCTCTTCTTCAAAACACAACCCGAGTATCGATTGTCGCGGACATTGATCGGACATCGTGTTTCAAAGTGGACTCGAAGGGACTTATATCGGCTTTGCATTATGAATAGGGTACAACAGATTTCAAATTCACTCAGTCTACCAGAAGTGGCTCACGCGAGACCTGACACTCGTCAAGGACCCAAGTACAGTACCAGGTTGTGAAGGGGTAATCCAAGTCACCTCTGCGAGGAACGTGACATTTGAATGAGTTAAGGATAACGAAGTCGAAGGGGGGGGGCCCAAGTACCCAGTGTGCCATCGTTACGGATACGCAAGACAAAGTGTTGAAGTTTGAGGGGGAGTCACCTTCCCCTTGTTTCGGAAAATGTCAGATGGCTTTCCAAGGGGTCGTGTATGTCGTCAAACACTGTTCGTGAATGATTGAGATGCCACATCTCACAGTATAAGGTACTCAACTCACTCAACATAGACAAAACCGCCACTTTTCGGTTTTTCCGCGTGACCACCTTTGGTATTGAGATTTGGGTGGACTTCCAGATCCTGTCATATTTGCATTGTTCTCTGCAACAGTGGATGCATTCATCGGATAGAACAGAAAACATGTCGAGCTCCTCTACTCTTGCGACGATGCTTCGAGGCGGTCTGAGGGGATACGAGGGTGTGAGGAATGGTGGTGGTGCGGTGCGACTGAGAAGGCTACACGCTTCTTCAATTGGTGAGTTTGATTTTTGCATCCCTTGTCGTACACCAAAGTATAGACAGGACTGTGGTGCATGAATGCAACACTCCGCGATCTGTACGGAAAGGGACATCCATCGTGTCAAAGATGGGAAAGGTCAGAAGCAATAATGGTACTGATGAGTGTGTCTCATAGCTCTCAAGAAAGGACGAAATTCTCGTGAAAGCGAAGACAGTTTCGAAGCGGACGAATACCAAGAGGAGAAAGAAGAAGAAGATCTCTTCGATGCACCTTCTCGTTCATCCTCCTCTTTCACACCACTTGATAAATCGGCTATACGACAATCTAACGTCTCGGCGATCCTGTCCTTTGCCAAGCAAGCTGAACAGGATCGAAAGCTCAAACTCAGGCCTCAAAAGATCAAGAGCAAAGCAGCCTCTTCGTGGTCGTCATCATCGGATGACTCGTCGGGAAAGAAGCGTTTGCCTATCCAGGGGTTGAGACAAGTCGTGGCTTGTTCAGAGGGGGAAGACGAGATTGCGGAACTGAAAAAGGTTGTACGAGCTTGGAAAGTCGCAGGGATGAAGGTGACAAAGAGGACTGGAGCGGAGATTGTCGGTGAGTACCTTCGAGCTATCCATCAAGTTTTCGTACAAGTTTGCGCGGATCAAATCACGATGAGATGCTGATGAACCGACTCAGGGCGGTGTTGTAACCTCGGAAGACCAGAAGTCGCGGCTGAATTGGTATCCAATCGAGAACAGTGTGAGTATCCCGTCCGCCAAATGACTATACCGTACCAATGGGTCGAGATGCTGACGACCGGGACACAGACGGTCTACCCGATCTTGATCAACCTATCATGATCAAACTTCATCATGCTCTCCTCACTTCCTCTCGACTCCCCCCTAGACTTCCCGCTACCCAACCTATCTCGCCGACCCTCACTCTCCTCCGGCTCAGTCTTTTGCAACAAAAGTCAGCCGATGCCAGCGCACTGGAGCAGGAGACTGCTCGACTGCTGTCTAGCAAAAAGTCTAGAACATTCAAGAGCACTGAAGCGATTGAGAGCTGGACGGTGGAGGCTAAGAGCGCTTTGAAGACAGCTGGCGGACAGTGGGAGGAGGTCCTGAAGAAGGTTGTTGTATGATAAGGGCTGGCTGAGCTATTCTGGCGTTATGATGCATACAAGGAAGGCTATGTGGTCGACATACAATCCTCCAAGAACTCCTATTCCGCGAAGGTAAACGTCTGCATGACTCGGTGTGCCCTCAACTGGTTCAAGATATACCTATAGTTTTCAGAGATGTGGCCGATACCCGAAATGGGAGGTTGGGATCTGGCTGTTCCCCGGTTGACCGGTTCAGGGATGGTCCGGGGACCGGGTACAGTAACCAACTGACTCCGATCCAGGTCAGTCGTCGATCCCCTCCTTTTTTTGTGTGGAGAGAGAGAGAGCAGTAGTGCCGCAGTGCAGCTGTCTAGGTAGCTCCGTTAGCATTACGGTCGACTTCCCCCTCGCCTGACCGAGTGAACACCGCTGCTGGATTTCCTTCCAACGATTAAAGAGTACCGTCCTGTACGACAGATAATCCTCATTCCCCTTGCTTCGTCCAAAGGTCGGGTCGATATCATCAGCGAAGCGCCCAGCTTGATTCGGTGCAAGATGAAGTGGCTCATCCTATCCTCACTCCTCGCACCTCTATCCATCATCGCTTCTCCTCTTGTGCCTCGTCAGAATGGTACAGCAGCAACTGCAGCAGCGACAGCGACTTCCACCTCCAGCGGCAGCGCTACCAATGGAACCACCTCTCCTTCCAACACCACTGGCACTGCTCGAGTCCCGACTGTCACGCTCTACCCTGATACTTCGAACGGACTCCCGATCGAGGTGTCGGGAGTGAACTATCCACAATTTCAACAGGATGTCTATCTCGGCATCCCATTTGCACAGCCTCGTATGTCTTCTGCTCTCTTCCCACCACCTGTCGCAATCTTAGTCATGGCCATCACAATAATTTCCTCTATTTAGGCTGGTGAGCTGACTCACTCATCTTGTCCCCTTTCCAGCCGTTGGAGACCTTCGATTCGCTCCACCCCAATCGTACATATACAATTTCTCCGTCACGGCCCAACGACAACCGTCTGCATGTCTCCAAGATCCCTCAGGCTCAATAGGCGCCAGCATTCAATCGGAAGATTGTCTATATCTCAACGTCTTCGCGCCTCAGGGGGCTAACGCGACCTCGGTCTATCTTCCCGTAATGGTGTGGATGTGAGTTTCCGCTCGTCCCTCTCCTACTTGATCCGGACTGACCTGGTGAGAATACGATCAGATACGGGGGGTCTTTCACATCCGGTTCAGCTTCGCAGTACAATGCTTCTTTCTTAGAAGCCTATGCCGCTCAGACAGTAAGACACCAATCCAAATTGCGGTGGGATGTCGGTATAAGCTGACAGATGGGACTTGAAGGGAAAACCATTCATCTTCGTCGCGCTCAACTACAGACTAGGCGCTTTTGGTTGGGGGTGAGTTGCACCCTCTCTCACCTGTACTTCAGCTTTGAGAGGCAGCATGCCGACTTCGAGGGTACTGCTTGATAGATACGGCTCTGGCTTTGCGGAGAATGGAGCAGCCAACTTGGGCTTGAAGGATATCAGGAAGGGCTTGGAATGGGTTCAACAGAACATCTGGGCGTTCGGAGGCAACCCCGATCAGGTGCGCGAAAATCTCCCTTCCCCCACAGATTCCACACGGAGTTCCCGAGACGAATGACTGACACGCATTCCACAGGTCACTGTGTTTGGTCAATCAGCGGGCGCTATTGCCATCTCTCTCCTGTATCTAGACCCGGAAGTCAAACTCTTCAAGTCTGCGGTAAGTCGATTGCTACTTTCACTCCCTGATGGTGAGCTGACGAGATTGGCGTCCCATGATAGATCATGGAAAGCGGCGCTCAATCCACTCTTCCCATTGGTCCTACCGCCTCTACCTGGAACTCTGCGTACCAGTACCTTCTCCAGCAAACCAACTGTACCACTATCGCAGCGTCAAACAGCACGAGTGGAGCCAATGCCACGGCTGGGAATAGCACCACTCCTTGGCAATGTCTCAAGAACCTCCCATCGGAATCGTTGTTGAGGGGTCAATTGGCCGTGAAGAGTAACGTTTTGTTCAGCGGGTGAGTAGCGCTTTCACCAGGCTGCATGAGCGGAAAGTCGAGTGTATTAATCCGATCCGTCCCTATAAAGATTTGTATACGGTAAGTGGCGTCCTTTGCACGACACTGCGACTTGACACTAGTCCCAGTGTAGCGAACACTGACGGGTTTGCATCACATTCTCCTCAGGCCCCAGTATCGATGGCGACATCATCCCTGACTCGCCGCACACACTTCTCTCACAAGGAAGATTCGCTCGAATTCCCTTCATCTCAGGTAACAACAAAGACGAGTGAGTGTCATTTGAACTTGAGACCGAGATCGACTCCTTTGACCACGGTGCGTTCATCGCAGAGGCACCTTTGTGGTCCCCACTTTCGTCAACTCTACTACCCTCGGATTCGCCCTTGTGGATCTGGTGGAGCCCAACGATCCTAGCAACACGACGTTGTTGCAGATCGCAGCGTTGTATTCTGATGTACCGGCTCTGGGCTCGTGAGTGTCGTGGAACTTTCAATGACGTCGACACTGTTGACCTGACGAGTTGGATAACAGACCTTTCGACACTGGTAACAATACTTTCGGACTTTCTTCTGCGTAAGTCGAGCGTCCACGTCCCAGAGATTCGGACTACGGAAACGAGCTAACGTTTGTCGCCTTCATCTCTAGATGGAAGCAGTCCGTAGCAATCGTTGGCGACGCCACTTTCCAAGCCAACAGGCGATTCTTCCTTCGTCAAGCAAATCAACATGGGTTCGACCAGACATGGACCTATCAGTTTGAGCAGTATACACCAGGTCAACCAGCTTACAGAGGAGGTGAGTTCGGTGTTTGGTGTTTGGTGTTTGGCACCGGTTGCAGCCTCTGATTTGCACGAGCCGAGAGAACTTGTTGATCATCCTTGTAGTGTACCACGCGAGCGAGATCCCCTATGTTTTCGGTGCTGCTCGACCTGGTGTCGGTCTGGCCGGATTCTCCTCCAACTATACTCAGGCAGACGCAGCCCTATCGAACACCATGATGAATTACTGGTAAATCGTCTCACGGTTCCTAACCTCTCTCTCGTATCCATCCCAACTGATGTCTTTGCTATATCACACAGGTTGAATTTCGCCTACTACACCAACCCTAATGGCAACGGAGACGCTTCCGCCTCGAACACGACCTATTGGCCAACTCACGATATCAACCAGAACAACAAGAACATGCTCCGATTGCTGGCGAGCAACGTGACGGTCTTCCAGGATGATTATAGGGAACAGCAGATGGATTTCTTCTTGGATAGACCACGGGAGTTCAACTACAGGAGATCGTTGCCTGAAGATGTGATCATGGCGTGAGGTGACACAGGAGGTAGGACGAAAGCCACAAGTGGGGTGGGGAGGCATAAAAAAGAGCGAAGAAGACCGGATAGCATCGGACATAATCTATAATGGCAGTGCCAATTTTATCACGATATCCATCGCATGTACAATGATTCTGAAGCAAAAAGCAAGAGCGCTTCAATGATAGCTGGATGTATGCAATATTAACAGAGTGCGGAAGCAGAAATTCGTAGCATGGTACAACGTGTCTACTGCGTTTCGGGATATATCGTCCTCCCACAAAATGAGAAACTACAATCCTTCATCTGTATGGGATGTAGCCGCAAACTTCATTCCACTTTTGGCCTTTTTGATGGCCTGTCGTCTTCGAGTTCGAGTTCAGGACGATTGGCATGTTCGTTTGGCTCCTCGAAAGGAGCAGCCTGCGCATCACTCCTCTGTGAATGGTCTTGATTCCTATCTTGTCCATCTTCGTCGTCTGTATTGTCATCGGTTTTCGTTGAATGGGACGGAGAAGACAATACTGCCTCTGTCGTTTCTGTTGAATCCTTACGGCGAAGAAGGTGGACATGTTGCCTATATTCCCAAAGCGAAAATCGATCAGTCATGCTTGTGTTTCCCACCTGATAAGTGTTACTTTCTTTCCTCAAACTCACATATCACCTACTCCATTCATCCATTCAGCTTCTTCGGGAGGAATCGCAACGCGCACCGCTCTATCTAACTTGATCTCGTTGTCCTGAACCGCTGATGACAATTCTTCCGATCCTTGCGAGGAAGGATTGGGAGGATGCACAACAACGGATGGAGGAGGTATTGTCCATCCTAGTTGGGTTGAGAGATAGGTGACGATGCTGTCTGCGTCCCCTAGGAGACATATCTGGCGGCGAAGAAATTAGTAAATTACCCGAAAGGATGAGCTCCTCGAAGCGGGGTCCTCCGACCAACCATACTCACATCTGGCTGGACGTGATGAACGGGCGTGAGGTTGATAAAGATTTGAGGGACCGAGTGAGGTATATGTGCTACCGATCAGTGTCAGTCAGCATCAAAGGCAATGGCTGCTGAGAGACTGGACTTACTCAACACCTCGCTGACCGGCGCTACTTTAAGACTCGTTCCTATGATCACTAACAGATCTACCTCTTCTCTGTCCTTGAAGAGGCATTGATCAAACTCGGAATCCAGCGCCTGTCCAAAAAAAGTGATGTCGGGCTGCAAAGTGCTCCTGTCAATCGGAGACGAGACTCGTCATTTGTTTCACGAGGCTTATAGCTCACCTTGATGATCCCTGGTTCACCACCTCCCCATTCTGACCCGTCGCTGTCCTCTTCCTCGGAACCACTGTCCCACTCCTTAGCCTTGCCTTTCAACTTGCTCTTCTTGGCCGCTTCTTTTCGTGCTCGTCTGATTTCTAGTCCTCTATCTCTCGTCTCACGACATGTACCGCAATATGGAACTTTCTGCGCCATGATGTAAGGTTCTATCGTTGGTCCCGGAACGCGGGTCTTGCATCTCTAAGAAAGAGACGCAAATTAGAGGTGCAAGTCAGTATCGGACGAACGTATCGTACAATGCGGCAGACATACCAGACATGAAGCGGTGGAGAATGATCCTAACAAAGCAGAAATTCCAGCTCAATTCTGATGTCGGATGACCCAAGGTAAGAATAATTCACCATGACATTGCAAGACCTTTGTGACACCAGCAAGATTCTCAAGGGTGTCAATGTTCTGAGTATAATTCCGTAACAGCTGACCGTGTGGACAGTTAGCGAGAACTATCATCCCGCACCGACATTTCGAGACACACCTGCCCACGATCCTCCAGCAGCTTGATCCACCTATGACAAGGACTTGGAAAGAAATTGCTGGGATAGATCTGCTTAGCAAAGGAGCTGCAACCAAGCCATCAGCTTGCCATATCCATATGCCCTATTTTAGAGCCAGATGAATGACTTACTAGAACACCTCTGGGCGTTCTCTGAAATATCTGATATCGAACATCTGTTGAGGATCGTCCAGCTCGTATTCGCCTTCATCCTGGAGCTGGGCATATAACCCGGTACTAGATCTAAAATCTGGTATTCCGCACGAAGTGGAAATCCCCGCTCCCGAAAGGATGATGATCCGTTTGGAGTCTCGTAAGAGGTTGATGGCATCTTGCAGCGAAGAGAGATGGGCGAGACGTTTGCGACGACGTAAGACTCGTGACAGGGCAACGTTGGCGAAGGGAAGGAGGAGAAGATTGGGTGTGGAGGGATGGCGAAGGGCGACAGGCTAATACACGAGTGGCTCAGTCGATGTACAAGAAGCGATATGTGTGATGATGAGCGACGCTCGTCGACTCACGGGGATAATGCCAAATCCAAGGAGCAATTTCCGGAGCGACCGTGTTTCCGATCTTTCGTTGAGTGCGAGATAGTCACGAAGGAAGTTCACCAATCCAGACTCCTTGAGCTGATCAGTGAAAGCTTTCATTTCCTCATCAGAGTACCCATTCTCCGCTGCGCGACGCGGAAATCAGCTACGCTCGTCTCGCACTGCAATCTAGAAAGAAAGAGAGATGAGCAGCAGCTCACCTTCTTCCACCAGCTGGTCATACTCTTCATCGTCCAGATCGTCTCTCTCTTGTTCGGAATCGTAGTCGTCACTGTCAATCTGGTACGTCTCCGCGGGAGTGATCTCGTGAGCCAGAGGCACTTCTTCGTTCATGTTGAGATACCGGTGATACCAGTGACACCAGTATAGTCGATGCAGCGAGAAGCGAATGAGGAGAGTGTGCTGTCTCGGATCTCTGGGCGGAATGCAGGTATCTTTTGTATTGAGCGGTGTGACAACAACAAGGACGAGACAATGGATGAAACGTGAAAGAATAGAGTGAGTGACTTTACATTTCTGATATCAGGCACCGGGGTGTACTCGACTGATTTCTATCTCGCATTCCAATCTCACAATCAAGTCTGAGCCTCTTGCCACCCAAGCAGAAACGCTCCACGGCATCTTCTTGTCTCGATACTCAAAGTCTCATCCTGATACACAGTCAACTTCCATACTCTCCTTCATCCAGATCCATGTCCCATAATCCACCTATTCTCGCTGTACCGCACCAGAAACCAGCTACCGACGATCACCTCCACCGGTTCCTTTCGTCCTTACAGCCATACGTCGTCGAACATGCTCAACTCGGACGACGTGCACTCGAGGAAGCGCTCGTTATCGAGACTCAAGGGACAAGTACCCAAAGGGACGTAGAAGGACCAGAACAAGCCAGCAAGGGCAGACCGGCAGTACATCAAGTCTCCAATTTACAAGCAGGGTGGAGACAAAACAGACTCGGGGAGCAACGCTTACAGACCGATACCACGAGGGCCAGAAGCCATGCAGCAGTGATCAAGCGATCCGATAATCCCGACCAGGCTGATATGCCCAGAGAACACACTGATACTGAGAGCGCACAGCGTGAATATCTCACTTCACAGCTTAGAATCGATTCGTGGCGCTGACCCCATATTCAGGAAGGCTGCAACGCAAAATACGTCGAAGAGAGAAGGCGGCGATCGTGAAACCAAAACAATTCATTGGTGATCCTCCAGACCGTCAGCCGTCTCCCTCTCAACCCAGCAAAAGACAAGCTTCTCCGGATTATGGCGGGACCTCCGATCGGCACGTCCAAAGGTGGAACTCGAAAGACAAGCGGTCAGACCAAAAACAACCACGTCTTACATCTGGTCTCAGGTTGAGAGAGGTCCCCCGACCCAATGACGATCATACACTGGAGGACAGGATCAAGGTGCGTTCTACACACACCGGGGTAGGCGGCGCGATATCAATGGTCTGACCCGATCTTCAGACGAGACCATCTTCGAAACGAGGATTTCTGGCTTATGGCAAAGCGTCCCTGCCAATACACATGCCCCAGTCCAAGATCAAGCTAAAACCGGGTGCGTGCCTATTCTTACGAGGATGTGAGACTGGACTGACGGGCAGGCTTAGCACGACCTTTCTCAGAAGACGAGTTCCTGAAAGGGAGCCATCGTCGGCTACCGCCAATCGAGGAGCATGTCGAGAGTATGGACTGGAATCGACGGCCATCGAAATGGCAGGGAGAAAGATTGGCAAGAACTTTTCCTGTTGAAGAGACACGACCAAGGCGTGTCGAGGATCAAGTTGTTTTCAACCGAGCTCGGGAGTCAAACAGCAACCATGATTACGCTCGTCTTCTACCTTCTGGACACATCGAGTCTCCACGCTGGCCAACCGATACTAGCGAACCCTTGACCGCGACACTCCCCATGCGTCCCTCTCAGGCTTCATCCAGTAGGATCAAAGAGCCAGATTTTCCTCTCCAACCTCCGTGGCATTCGTCTGGACCAGAAGAACTCAAGACTATCATGTCAGCTGGCAAGTGGCGCTGGCCTTCGGATCATCCCCTTCGGCCTGTTGTACAACGAAGCGTGATGTTTTCTATCAGGCCAGCCCAACCTCACTCAATACTGGGACCGCGCAATGCGCCCCTCGGATCACCGCGATCTATCCCACTCACCAATGACTCTCGATACACACCTCGAACGATGCCATCGCTGTACTCCCAGACCCCTTCCTCGCTCCGTCTACATCTCCACTCGCAAGAGTTCGAGCTAGACGAGCCGTTCTGGACCGGTACGCCACATCTCAAGGAAAAGACCACAGAGGAGGATGATAGAAGCCTATCAGCCAACAGAAAACAATCTTCTGGTATGGTCTCAGACCACACTCAGATAGCTGGCGCAGAGAAACAGTATTCGAACAATCAGCGATATCTTGACACCCGGATGGATTCGGACGACGGTATCTTCGACGACCAGCACTACCAGTCAGCGGATAGTCACCTGACCCCTGAGCTGCCTATCAGCTGCGAACATGCTGTAGCACCAAGAGGTACCGCAGTCAGACGACACTATTCCCGAACCGATGAATCACCCCATACGCTAGCAAGGTCGCTTGCCATTTATAGAGTCAGTGCAGTTGGGTACCAACACGGCTCCTGGCCGATCATCAACAACACATGGACCATACCAGCCGAACCACATGGGCAACCGGAAATGCCGGTATCTCACTCAAACATAGACGGTCAAGTCCGGTACAACGAGGCTGAGCAGTATGGAGCAACGGAAGAGGATTGGAGGAGGTTATGGCAGGGCAAGAGCTTGTTACAATGAGGTCACGTATCACTGGGAGATAGGGATGGAAATCAGAATTGAAGATACAGATTGAGATAGTTCTAGAAGGTTGTCATATGTTTACTATATGTTATCGCGCCATATGACGTCGCGGGTAAGGCTATCAAGTGAGCTCGGTTGCGTTGCATTGTGATGTTGGTGTATATGATCAGTAGATAAGAACTGACACACGTGGTGATCGATGGTGTGATATGCGGTGAACATATACACAACGTTGTCGTATATGCACTGTGTGGCAGGTACCGCTCCTAGCGTTATCACGATGGCACTTGGCCACACCGCTACCGAACGCATGACTGAAGTCAGTCACCGCAAAACACGCTATCTAGAATACTTGCAGATAAAGTCGTTTCCCAATTCGTGAATGGTCCAACCTGTATGACGTTTTGAGTACAGATGATGTGATCATATTTTCGAGTAGTGCATGCTAGAAAGAACGTTCGCGATAAGCATTACGACATGTTCAGTCTTCAAGAGACATAGATAGGGCCGATTGCAGTATCATCAACAGGCGGACCACCTTGCAACGCCACGAGGTGTTGTGCTTGGAGATAAGGGATGCATGTCTTTTTCGGCCGGATCGAAACAAAAGTGACAAACCTACATATGACACGGTTGAACAATAACAATCATACAGGCAGTAGCACGAACGATCAGTACGTCGCCGAATGGAGATGGGAGCACGTCTCGAATGCATGACACGGATAGCATGAGCGGTATCTTGCGCTTGGCTTGGCTTGGCTTGGCATGGCTGAAAGGTTGGTCACATGCTTGGCTATGTGGGTGAAAATTCAAATTCGTCTAATCCGCCAAATGTCAGATTGTTTCAGGTCGTCTGTCTTCTCAACCATCATTACGTTTCGCTGCGTATGTTGCCAGCGAAAGCGAAGGGGACACAAACCGGCCGAAAGATTCAAAAGGCCAAGCGCGGCGATTAGAGCGAGCGAGCGATCATGTGCGTCGTATCGTATCGTATCGTATCGTGCCGTCATTACGTACCGTGAAGAAATAGGAAATGGAACAGTCTAGTGGGATCCGTGTAATCATATCAAATCTCTGGATTCGTTATTCTCTTTCTTTTTGGATATTCTTACTCGATCCGGCAAAAGCGCAAACTTATCAATCCCTTCCGCCGGGGACCGGGACTGCGCCCTGAGTCTCGATAGGAAGAATGATCGCTTGCATCTTTTCTTGTCTGGTCTGATGACGTGGAGCAAGGTAGATGTCATCGAATGTGCGTGGTCATGCGCCGTGCTAACTTGGTAGTGGCACTGTGTGCGATGTGTTGTATCATTAGAGTGGCACTGATCATCGTGGACCCCTTTCAATGTGGTCGACGTGTGTGATGACCGGCAAGAAGGAGTTTCGGTCCGATCACACACGATAAGTTACGATACGGACGCCGAGATACCATTCCAGAAGAAGACCTTCGGACCTTCCCGCCTTTTCTTTGACCTACTCAATCCTTCCAGATCGCCACCACCCAATCCCCGTCAAAAAGCTATTCACACTGGTTCTCGTTAAGCTTTCATTTTCGGGGACAACGTTTCTTGCGAATGTGGCATGACCGTGTACCGGTTCAGGCTAGACAATGCATGAAATCTCCTCATTGCAAGGTTTCGATCAAAGGAAAACCTTACCGGGAAATGAAAAATTATGACAGACAGCACTCTGCCAGAACGGAATGTGATCAACCCTATCCCATATATGACGTTTTGTTTTGATGGTCGATCAGAAATTTTAGATTCGTAGTCATAACTCGTATCGAGGAACGTGTTCGATTCCGGTGAAAGGATAAAGCAGATAGAGAGTGGAACAGACCGTTCTTCTTTCTTCTGTTGAGATGTTGAGATGTTGAGATGCGTATTTTGAGGTTTAAGAAAGAGAGTGCGCGGTTTCCCTGAATCTAAAGATTCGCGTTCGGCTTGTTGAACATTCCAGCACAACTTGTGTGTCCTTGCTCGACATGCAGACACCACACGTGAACACACTCAGATTTGCACAACAATCCATGATTGCATTGCGGACTGAGCATGCTTATGACTGTGTTGTTATTGTACTTGCATGCAAACGCGGACAAGGCGTTTTCCCGCGCGTGTCGAAACGTCTCTCGTTTGATAAGAGGAGCAAGGGATCGCCGACGTGAGAAACGAGAAACGTGTCCCATGCGCAGTGAAAACTGTCCACCGCCTTTTTCACGCATCGCCGAGGTCGACTGTGCTGACGACTTGTGTCTGAGAAGCAGTAATAGTAATGCACGATTGCACGCAGAGTGAATCCATGATGCCAAGTGGTACAAGACGATGAAATCGGAACATGCCCATGATCCGTAATCTCGTCATGCTAATCAAGATCTCGTCGATTATCTCTTTATCTACTACATTCTCCTCTTTATACATCCTCATCTAAACAAAAACATCGTCTGTCCTTTCAGCACATACTGTACTGCCTTTGCCACACCGCCTCGGTCCGCCCCACTCCAAGCCCTTGCATGCCGACGCGATCGGAACAGAACGCCTAACCGAGGGGATGCTTTGTATTGCTCTCGTCTGAATACGTCAATAATAAACAGAAAAGAAAAGAAAAACCTTGTGACGGTGACGGTGTTGTCCCGTCGATTTTGATTACGGAAAAATTGCCACATTTGGGGGTTGGAACAGGAAGACAATCGGTGAAAAGGAAAAGGAGAAACTACTGGTACCACAGCTGCTAGCGGTGATGATGTCGCTGATCTAATCAAATATCTCAAATCAACACGAATCAAGCCTTTGGGTGTGAGAGAATAGGTAAAACCCGTGGGCCCTTTTTACCTTTTTTTTTTAATCCTTTTTTTTCCTTATCCCCCCTGGTTGTCATTCAATCAATCTTCCACCCCCCTCGCCTTCCGGCTTTGTTAATCTTTTCCATCTTCTTTCCCATCTTGTCGATTATACGTTCTCGCTCACTTCTCGATCTCTCTACCATCGCTCACGTCGACGAGCGATCAAATACGTAACCACAGACGACCAACATCACCCCTCGACCAGAATCGCACAAATTCGATCGATCAAGTGACCACCTTATCCGCCCCACATAATAGATAACGTTTCAATCGTCGTCAACCCAACCCCCCTCCTCCTCCCCCCAAAAATCAAATCCAGACAAAAAAAAGACCAAAAGTACAGCTCTCTTACTAGCAACACTACGAACGATCCTTTCACTTGTCCACGCAAAGGTCTGGTAACTCAAGGTTTGTAGACATCTCCCATACGATCTCATCATCCTTTCATGACGATGAACTTCTTCTCTCACCGTTGATATCTTCCTCATCGCCGCCGAAGGCTTTCTTCCCTCACACGGCAACAAGCGGTGTATGAGCATGCTCCTCTTTCTGGGCTATCTTTCTTTCTATGCCTTATCGGTGCTCGCATGATCGTCCCATCTCAGCCACTGTGATCGCCTTTTGTCTGTCTTTTTGCCGCCGCAGCAACTCTTTTGTGCTACAGTCACTGACACTGCCATTCATACAGATTTCATAATGTTATCCGAGTCAAATCCGGTTTCACCGTCAAACCCAAGGTCGACCGCTTTGTCTCCTCTTCCTCCTCAGACGAAATTATCTCCTAAGAACTCGTTCGACAGCCCCTCAGCGTTTGGATATCGCCGCTTTTCAGCAACCAGACTATCCGACACTCGGGGTTCCGACAAGACCGAGGAGGAAAAGACGGCCGAGAGATTAAATCAGAACGGAGAGCACAAGGAGGATAAGGGATTACCCATCTGGAAATCCAGATTCGCACCAGGATGGAGAGTCGGGTTCGACAGTTCAAATGAGAGAGGTGGTGCGGACGACGACGCGATTGAGGATTCGCCACCTTCTGGAACCAGGACTCCCATCGAGAACACCGATCGAGCATCTTCTCGGCTTGACTCAGCATCAGAACGAGATGAGCTGGAGTCGGAACTAGGAGATGGCAGTAGAAATCCTAGCGAGGCAGTCGACTCGCCGAGACTGAACGAGGATGACAAATTGAAGAGAAAACCCAGGAGAAGCACTGCCTCGATGAAAAAGATTAAAGAGGAGATCAACCCCGATGGACCGCCTTCGGCGAAGAAACGGAAGCGTGAGTCTCGCGTAGATGTTTCAAGACACAACAAGTACTGACCAATTACGCAGCTCTGGCCCCAGCGACTGCCTCCCCTCTTCCTTCTCCACCCCCGACTGGCGCCCACCATCCTCCTGCTGGCACATGTCCGGGTGACGGACGATGCAACGGTGCTGGTGGCAAGGCTGGATGTGAGGGCTGTCCAACGTTCAACAACTCGATCGCCTCCGGTCTTGTCTCGGCACCGCGTGGAGGAGCAGCAGAAGGCGTCGACAAACCAATTCCGAGACCCGTCGAACGGTCCAATATCAATCCTTGGGGCTTGGGGTTCATGGGGGGCATCGGAATGGCCTCGAGGACACTTTCAGCTCAAAGCGAACATAGAGGTTCTCCTGCCGGACCTTCGAGCTCTATGGCTCGTACAGGCTCAGATCGAGGCTCACAAGGCCCTTATTCGCCTGATTCTGATACCGAAGGCCAGCACTCTCATGGCGGTAATGGCTCAGGTCTTGCTGCGACTCCTATAGGTATGAGCTGCAGGAACTGTGGAACCAGTACAACGCCCTTATGGCGAAGAGATGAAGAAGGCAGGCCTCAGTGTAACGCATGTGGTGAGTGTACGATTAGACTAAGCAAGACCAATACCTGACTCAACGCTAGGACTTTATCACAAACTGCATGGTGTCCCCCGTCCCGTGGCGATGAAGAAGACCGTGATCAAGCGACGCAAGAGAGTTCCCGCTGTTGGTACTCAACCTGCTAGCCGAGCTGGGTCCGCCGCCAACCCGTCAGATCAGAATTCTCCCGCTACTGCTTCAGCGAGTATTCCGACTGTAGGCACAGTGACCGCGCCCCCTCCTCACGTTGTGCCGCCACCTGAGAACGACAAGTCACACATATCACCACCTTTTGCACATCGCGCGCCGATACACGGCTTGGGTAATGGGCATAATGCTCTTGGCACAGGCCCAGATCTTTATGCTGGGCTCGCCAGGCGGACTGTCAAGCCACCTCAGCCTTCACCCGCCGGCGAGCGCAAGAAGCCGTGGTGGATCGATGGAGGACGGGACAGGGAAAAGGAGGAGAAGGAAAGGGAGGCTCGTGAAGCTAAAGAACGGGAAGGGGTGAGTCACATCTCCGTCTTACGGCCTTGGTGCGGGTCCTTTTCCTGGGCCAAGTCATGTTTCTTTGTTCTCGTTGTGCCTTGGATCTTCTCTCTGTCCTTTGTGCCATCCCTCTGCTAGGGGCAGGTATTCGATTTCTCCTTTCTTCTTCGCCCTGAGACATGTCTAGCCAGTGCATATCCTTTGTGCTGCTTGGCAAGCTCATGATGGGCATCAATGCATCTTAGAAAGCGATTCTTCTTGAGTTGCTCTCAGTTTTCCACGATTCAGTCTATACAATTGACTGTTGGACCCTTAGCCTGTCCGATCGCGCTTGGTATAGTTAAGCTGACCAACGTACCTACTTCACAACATTCCTGTTTATGCAAACCCCACCTGGGCCTCCCCGCTTACCAAACTCAACCCCACTGGCACATCTTCTCTCTGCTCCACCGACACTTTTACCATCGATGGAATCGCACCCGACCGCCTCGAACGAACAGCTTGCGCATCAGCTCGCTGCTGAGGCTCTTTTAGATATGGCACCCGCATCCAATGGTCAAGCTGGTCGATCTCCCGAGAAGAAAGTTGACAGCAAAGGACCTCTCCTCCCGGCTCCTAATCCGGCTGCTGCTGCCAATCGAGCAACACCAATGGAGGTCGATACTCCTGACTCCGAGTCTCGTGGCGTAAAGAGAAAGAATGGAGAAGAGGAATCGAGGCTGCCTAGCGCAGTAAGTCTTGGTCTACATGGTATCGATCGGGATCGCGACAGGTCGAAGGAGAGGGCCTATTCGCAGTCCCCGCTTGCTGCCTCTGAAGCAAGGCAACCCAACCCCTCCACGTCGACGGCGCCGACTCACACCGCCTCGCGGCTGGGCCAGACGTCGACTACATCCCCTTTCGCTGGTTCCCAGGCGGGAGCTTCCACGGCCGCAGGAGCCGCCAATCGATACTCCATTTACGGTCCTACGACTCGAGACCCTCTGGGTGGCGCACCGTGGGGTCTTGGCGCCCGGTATTCTGCTCTCGGTATCCGAAGGGATTTGTCTCCTTCCGTCACGACAACACCTTCAGCTGCACCTAAACCCAGCACTCTCTCCCCCCCTCGCCGAGCATCGCCTGATCAACAGAGAGATTCACGTTTCTACCCCTCGGCAACTCCAGCTGTCGGTGGACCGATGAGTGGATATGGTCATTATTCGATGGGTCGACGTGAGCTGCAAGAGCATCGAGAGCAGCTGCGCGAGGGCAAGCGATGGCTCGAGGCTATGATGACCAAGACGGAGAAGATGTTGCACATGGTGGAGAACAAGATGGCCTTGACAGTGGAGTCTGGTGCTGGTACCGGTACTATCGCTGCTGCGAGTACAACGAACGCTGCTTCTGCATCGGGCACGCCAGCTGCCAGGCATTCCGAAGATTGGGAGTTTGAGGAGCGGGAACGAGTGAGACAGAAGGAGTTCCTGAGGCTTGAGCACGAGAGGGAGATGGACAAAGCAGAGAGGGAGAAGAGAGAACGCGAGCGGGAAAGAGAGAGGGGCAGAGAAAGGACGACCGGTGCTTCTGGCCTCACTTTTGACTCCGATTCTCTTTTGCGGGGACGGGTGAGAGATAAGTCGGAAGCTGAACGAAACAGGGATCTTCTTTTGGCGAGTAGGCGAGTCACAGCGGTATCACCCAATCCTGCGATTGCCAGTCGCGCCCCTAACGCCTCTTCCGCCACACCGGTCGCTAGAGACGCCGCGTCAACGAAGGCACCTGGAGCGACCACGACACCGGCTGCCAAAAGTGGCAGTGCATGGGACGGCGAGCCGGTCATGGCAGGGATTGCGTTGCCTCGAAGAGAGCAGCAGGGCAATTCGTTGAGCAGAGCCTTGGGTCGGGGTCTGTGGAGTTTCGACGTTAGGAGCTAGGCATGGTGGTAGGGGTTTCGTAATACATGAGACGGTGTGGAGGTGACGGCTGTATGACTGCCTCCACGGACGGGAGGTTGATCATGTGGTGGCATGTGTAAAGAGAGGTCGGAGGTATAGAGCTGTAAGGTGGAGGATCAAGTAATTCATATATGATAGTTACATATTTCGTAGTGAAGGTGCGACTATGCACAACCCCACACTGTACCGCTCGATGATTGTTCATGTGTTGTGCATTGGATGCGGGTGGAGAGATGCATCAACATTCGTTGACATTATCTCCTCCATAGGAGTTGCCATATCGCGCGCTTCATACCTGGCCCCGCCTCCACTTGTATGGACTGATTGCCAACTTAACAACTTGCAAGCTCACAGCATCGTTTCGCATCTCCTCGTCCATATATTATGATTCACCATCATACATGATGTCATCGAGCAATTCACACCTTCAAGCAGCACCAGCGTCTTCCTCTGCATTCGTTTCGATACCTTCGACATCCGGAGGTGGGGGTATGATTGGTCGTACACCGTTGAGGAGTACGATCGGTTCGACGGGTTTCGAGTTTCCTGCAATTTGGAATTTCCCGCCTTTCTTCACGTACGTCCTGGTTTCTCCTTTGGCCAATCGCTTCATGCCAATACTCTACCGAAGCCGTCGTCTCTCGGATGGTGAATCTCGTCTTCAGTAGGACCCGGAGGAAGGGAAAGCTTGCAAGCCGCAAGCTCTATGACCGTCCCCCTTCTGCGTTCCTGCCTGTCATCTCTCCACCGGCTTTGGATCCCCTCATTGAATCGGTTTGTCCGTTCTTCCAGACAAAGAGATGTGACTTCAGTGTATCACGGATCATGCCACCCTGGTTCACTGATAGAGGCGCCACTCTCATCAAGACCTTTGCTCATCCTTGACTGATAACTTTCCGTCCCGTTTCGCAGATTACAACCGAACCCTTCGACACTATCACATCAATTGGAACTATGGAGGAACCTCGTTCTCAACTGGGCCAGGCATGATAGAGTGTTCGAGGTCAATGCGGACGGAGAAGTCGGAGAGGCATTCCATAACAAGAGGATAAAACGTGTGTACAATCTACCCCTCGAGTACGATATGGAGTCAGACAGGACTGTACAGCAAGGATCAAGAGGTGGTTCAAACTGACGCGAACCTGTAGGAAGACTGTTACCTCCGTCAATGAAGAGATTGATGGTGGAAATGGTGAAGAATGGTATGTCGTCGATTCCTGTCAACTATGAACGTGTAGACGAAGTCGAGAGACGCTGACATGTCACCGTCTTTAGGCGAAGCGGCTCCTGATCCTCCAAAGCAAGAGACGCGATATCTGCTCTACTGGCGAAAACCTGACGAATGGGGAGATCTCATATACGCATGGGTACGTCGAGATGACCTTGCAGGCAGGTCGGAACGCGCGCGTACTGGGTGCACGGATGAGAAGTTTGGGGAATAGGCTGACAGATGGTTGACAGGTAACGGAAAACGGCTTGAATGCTAGTATCATGACATTTTACGAGATCACCGATGGAGACTTATCACATACAACAGGTAAGCTCTAGATCTCGGATCTTGAGAGCTGGTAGCTGAAGCGAGGATCTCACTTCATGCCCTGTAGAGTTCTATGAGTTACCACCGCCATTGTTGCGGAAGGCGTTGGAGAGTCTGGTGAAACGTGGGAAAGCTCAGCTGTTGGAAGGACAGGGAGAAGTAGGAGAAGGTGTACGATTCTTATGATATGTATAGATCTTGGTTTGTTTGGCATTGGAGCGGTCTACAGTGATCATCTGGCGTCATACGAAGGGGCTCTGATAAAATCTTGCTTGGCTCCCGTTCTGCACTCTCACGCTCAAGGTGGCCAGTCCACTTTTCAAGATCCAATCCTGTCACTCAGCTGTGAATATAGTTCGCATCGTTTTGAGCCGTAGACGCCCACGAAACGACGGTGCACCTTGAAGGCGGGCTCACCAATCTCAAGACAGCAAGCTCTGCATAGCCATCTGCCTGTGCACGACTGTGTGAGGGGACGGAAGGTGATGCGGAGTGCGAGCTGATTGGTGACTGAAGACTTTCCATGTTAGATGAGGTCCAGCCTGCCTGTCTTCGTTGCGTCCAGATGTTTTCAGGTATCAGCTTCCTCTTTTCGGAATTGACACGATCTCAACGGATGGGTAGTAGTAATGCAACTCAGGCTGTAATCGCTTGTGACCAGTTCGCGTCACGCTTTCAGAGGGTTGATCAACGACATGTCTGCCACTTGCCACGCCTGCCACTTTTCGCGTATACCGAGAGGCTCCCTACTAGCCGCATATCGCGATCAAGACACGTTTGTCTCCTGTCCACTCTTCAATAAAACACTCAATCAGCAAGGAGAGTCGGACCCGATCCAACGACCAGAAACTCCGTTGTCGTGGATTGAAACACCGCAGACCGGAAAAGACACCTCCGCGTATGGATTCCTCGTCACGGAGTGATGCTCACCTGACGAGCAAGAGGGACACGCGCAGGACCTGACCACATCTACGACAGGATACGCCTGCTGCGTACATATATCATGCATAATAATAGACATGTCGAAGGATTATCCAGTCTTACAGCCCGTACCATTCCGTCCGAGTCGGCCGTGTCTTCCAGGTCCACAGTGCTCGTAACGATGCCTCCTACTGTTTCGGGCGGGGCAGAGGCGCAAGATACGCTTTTGATCCCGAACTGCCCGACGTGATCGGGGGGAAAGATATCCAATCGGAATACTTCCAGTCTGAGGGTATTGATAGCCGGGGTTTTCCATCTCACCGTCCAATCAGATTCTGAATCTGATCCTCTCACTTTTACGGTAGGAGCGGGGAACATCGGGGTGAAGCGGCAGCGGATCGACAAAACCGAAACGAGTCTTTTTGTATTCACGATTGAACCAAGGATGTTAATCAGGTCCACGAGACAATACAAACCCAATCCTAATCAAAGGGTTGCGAGCGAGGCGGGCGCTACGATACCCCATCTGCCACGTGAGATAGGGTTGGGAGCTTTTGAGTCGAAATACAAGTCAACTTATTCAAATCGATTCACGGCGTTTCTGGTTGGTTGACAGAGACTGACGAGTTCAGCGAGAGTGGTATCGGAATACAACAAATAGCCCGTTTTTACCGTTTCGTTGATCGGGTTTCCTTGCCAGGATGGGAAGAAAGACAAAAAAAAAAAAGTTGGGATCTGTTATGCACCAATCCAATCGATACCCATTCACATTTCCGCTTTTCCCCTGCTTCCTTGCATCTGTCCCATTTGTTTCTTCCTTCATCCATCTCATATTCAGTAGTCGTTCACGTTCAGCAAAGGAAAGACATCCAATCCAAAAAAGAGATCAAGAGGTCTCCCCAAAACCGAGTGGCAAGCAAGCGCTAGTCCTTATCTACTACGATCTTTCCACCTAAAAGACAACCCCCTTAACCCGTGCGTCCGCGTTGCATCGCTGCTTTCAATCGCGACAGATCGCAGAGCCCATCGCCACTGCCACACAACTCGCTGACAGACAACATCCAATAGACTCTTCATCCCAGCCCGCACCGCGATATGTGTGGTGTCGGGTTCATCTGTCATATCAAAGGACATGCATCCCACAAGATCGTGAGCGATGCGAGGAACATTCTCTGTAACATGACCCATCGGGGGGCCAGTGAGTGATCCGCCACAAATCCGATGTGGCCCTTTTCTCGTCTTTCCTCTTGTGGCTGACCCAAAGGACGCAGCCGGTGCCGATGCCCGTGATGGTGATGGTGCTGGTGTCATGACCGGAATCCCCCACGACTTCTTCGTTCGAGAGTCGGCCTTCTCGTTCTCCGCCAAGCTCCCCGCTGAAGGCACTTATGCCGTCGGAAACGTTTTCCTTTCCAAGGAGGAGTATGCTGGTCAGCAGGAGACTTTCGAGGGTATCGCCAAGAGCCTCGGTTTGAGAGTTCTCGGATGGCGAGAGGTCCCCACCGACAACTCCATCCTCGGTCCCGCTTCCAAGAGCAAGGAGCCTAAGATCTTGCAGCCTTTCGTCGTCCTTGAGGACCACTACGGACCCGGTCAGGACAGTCAGGAGGGTGTGTTCGATGAGAGGCAGTTTGAGAGGCAACTCTACGTTCTCCGAAAGCAGGCGACCCACAAGATGTGAGTGCATCGATCGGGCAGTGGTCACTGACATTATTCAGTGGTCTTAGCAAGAACTTCTACATCTGTTCTCTTACCCCTTCCAACATTGTTTACAAGGGTCAACTCTCCCCTGTCCAGGTGTACAACTACTACCACGATCTGAACCACGCCCTCTACGCTGCTCACTTCGCCCTCGTCCACTCTCGATTCTCCACCAACACCTTCCCTTCTTGGGACCGAGCTCAGCCTATGAGATGGGCTGCTCACAACGGTGAAATCAACACTGTCCGGGGGAACAAGAACTGGATGCGTGCTAGGGAGGGTACTCTCAAGTCAGAGAAATTTGCTGAAGAGCTCGAGTTGCTTTACCCTATTGTTGAGGCAGGTGGTTCCGATTCCGCCGCTTTCGACAACGTCCTCGAGTTGTTGGTCGTCAACGGTGTCCTCACGCTTCCCGAGGCTGTCATGATGATGGTTCCGGAGGCTTGGCAGAACAACGACTTGATGGAGCCGGAGAAGAAGGCTTTCTACGCTTGGGCTGGATCTTTGATGGAGCCATGGGATGGACCCGCTCTTTTCACCTTCTCCGATGGTCGATACTGCGGTGCCAACTTGGACCGAAACGGTCTACGTCCTTGTCGATTCGTTGTCACTTCTGACGACATCATGGTCTGTGCGTCGGAAGTCGGAACCATCACCATTGAGCCTGAGAAGATCATCCAGAAGGGTCGTCTCAAGCCCGGACGAATGTTGTTGGTTGACACCAAGGAGGGTCGTATCGTCGACGATCGTGAGCTCAAGCTCAAGACCGCCAAGAGACAACCTTTCGGTGCTTGGGTCGAGTCTCAGGTCCTCCGACTTCCTGAGGTCGTCCGACGAGTGCAGCGATTCCAAGACATTGGCGTCGAGCTCGATGACACTCCCCTCAGTACCGACCCTAAGCTTCTCGCTTTCGGTTACACCATCGAGCAACTCAACATGCTCATGCTTCCTATGGTTCAAGAAGGTCACGAAGCCCTTGGATCTATGGGCAACGATGCGGCCATCGCTTGTGTCTCTACCACCCCTCGTACCGTCTATGACTACTTCCGACAGCTCTTCGCGCAAGTCACCAACCCCCCCATCGACCCTATCCGAGAGTCCATCGTCATGTCTTTGGAGACTATGGTCGGCCAGGAAGGTAACCTCCTTGAGATTAAGCCCACTCAGATGCACCGACTTCACCTCAAGTCTCCTATCCTCACCATCCAAGAGATGAATGCCATCAAGCACATGAAGGTATCCAACTCGGACTGGCCCTCGATTACCATTGACATCACCTTTGATAAGGGCGAGGGTCTCCCTGGTTTCCGAAACGCTCTTAACAGGGTCCGTCAAGAGGCTATCAACGCCGTTGGCGCGGGATTCAAGTCCATCGTCCTTTCCGACCGAGCTACTGGTCATGACCGCGTCGCTCTTTCCGCCATCCTCGCCGTCGGCGGTGTCCACCACTACCTCGTTCAGCAGAAGAAGAGGTCCAGTGTTGCCATCATGGTGGAGACTGGTGAGGCGAGAGAGGTTCATCACATGTGTGTCTTGGTCGGTTACGGTGCGGACGCTGTCTGCCCTTGGTTGATCATGGAGATGATTCACAAGGTCTCCAGAGAGGGATTGTAAGTGGCATGAGTGACTGACAAGGCTGCAGCTGACATTTCGCAGATCCAAGGATGGTCAATCCGCCGACAAGCTCATCGGTAACTACATGAAGGCTATGGACGAGGGTATGCTCAAGGTTCTTTCCAAGATGGGTGTCTCAACTCTCGCTTCATACAAGGGTGCCCAGTTGTTCGAGATCCTCGGTATCCACGAGGAGGTTGTCTCCGAATGTTTCATCGGTACCGCTTCAAGAGTCCAAGGTGCCACCTTTGAGCTTCTTGCTATGGACGCTTTCGAGTTCCATGAGAGAGCTTGGCCTACCAGAGACATTGTTTCCATTCCCGGCATGGTGAGTGCGCATGTCGTATGTCTGTGAAACACGCTGACTTGACCAGCCCGAGAGTGGTGAATACCACTACCGTCAAGGTTCAGAAATGCGAGTCAACGACCCGGTCTCTATTGCTCAGCTTCAAGACGCTGTTAGACAGAAGAACCAGAACGCATATGATGCCTACTCCAAAAACTCTCGAGAGTCTATCAAGCGAGCCACTCTTCGAGGTCTTTTGGAATTCGCCTTCGAAAAGGGTACTCCTGTCCCTATTGAGCAGGTTGAGCCTTGGAACGAGATTGTTCGACGATGCGTTACCGGTGCTATGAGTTACGGTTCGATCTCGATGGAGGCGCACACTACTTTGGCCCTTGCCATGAATCGTCTCGGCGGAAAGTCAAACACGGGTGAAGGTGGTGAGGATGCCGAAAGGTCTATCCCCATTCCTGGACCTGGTGCAGATGTGGGCGGTCAGCCGTTCACCCACGCCATGGAGCTCAAGCCTGTGTGGGACTCTCGACGATCTGCCATCAAGCAGGTCGCTTCTGGTCGATTCGGCGTCACTTCGAACTATCTCGCCGATGCCGATGAGCTTCAGATCAAGATGGCTCAAGGTGCTAAGCCCGGAGAGGGTGGTGAGCTTCCCGGTCACAAGGTTTCCAACTCCATCGGTAGGACTCGACACTCCACCCCCGGTGTCACCCTTGTCTCACCTCCTCCTCACCACGATATTTACTCCATCGAGGACCTGAAGCAACTCATCTACGACTTGAAGGCATCAAACCCTCGAGCTCGAGTTTCCGTTAAGCTTGTCTCGGAAGTTGGTGTCGGTATCGTTGCCAGTGGTGTCGCCAAAGCCAAGGCCGATCACATCACCATCTCCGGTCACGATGGTGGTACAGGTGCCGCGAAGTGGACCTCGATCAAGTATGCTGGGCTCCCCTGGGAGCTTGGTCTTGCCGAGACTCACCAAACTCTGGTCCTCAACAACCTCCGAGGCCGAGTCACTGTCCAGACCGATGGTCAGATCAGGACCGGTCGAGACGTTGCTATCGCCACTCTGCTTGGTGCCGAGGAGTGGGGTTTCGCCACTACTCCTTTGATCGCCATGGGTTGTATCATGATGAAGGCTTGTCACAAGTGAGTTTGCGTGGTTCGCGTGGTTTGATGAAAATCTTGCTGACTTCTCGCAGGAACACTTGTCCCGTCGGTATTGCTACGCAAGACCCTGCTCTCCGGGCCAAGTTCGCCGGTCAACCTGAGCAAGTCATCAACTTCTTCTACTACATCATCGAGGAGCTCCGAAGCATTATGGCCAAGCTCGGTTTCCGAACCATCAACGAGATGGTTGGTCGTGCGGACATGCTCCAAGTCGACGAAACGTTGCGAACTCCCAAGACCGCTCATCTCGATCTCTCTCCTATCCTCAAGCCTGCTCATCTCATGCGTCCCGACGTGGCGACCTACCGAGTCAGGTCGCAGGACCACAAGCTTTATGTCCGTCTCGACAACAAGTTCATTGACGAGGCTGAGCCGGCTCTTCAGAAGGGTCTTCCCGTTGAGATTGACTGTGACGTCGTCAACACCGATCGTGCTCTCGGTACCACCTTGTCTTACCACGTCTCCAAGAGATACGGAGAGACCGGTCTTCCCCGAGACACCATCCACCTCAACATGAAGGGTTCTGCTGGGCAGTCTCTCGGTGCTTTCCTCGCCCCTGGTATTTCCATCGAGCTCGAGGGTGATGCCAACGACTACGTTGGTAAGGGTCTTTCCGGTGGTCGACTCATTGTCTACCCACCAAAGTCCTCTCCCTTCAAGGCAGAGGAGAATATCATCATCGGAAACGTCTGTTTCTTCGGTGCCACCTCTGGTCAGGCCTTCATCCGAGGTATCGCTGCCGAGCGATTCGCTGTTAGAAACTCCGGTGCGACTCTCGTCGTTGAGGGTACCGGTGACCACGGTTGTGAATACATGACCGGTGGTCGAGTTGTCGTCCTCGGTCTTACCGGTCGAAACTTCGCTGCCGGTATGTCTGGTGGTATCTCATACGTCCTCGACATGGCGCACAACTTCGCCCCCAAGGTCAACACCGGTACTGTCGAGCTCGGTCCCGTCAACGATCCTCAAGAGGTTGCCGAGCTCAGGAGTCTCATCGAGGATCACCGACACTACACTGGATCCGAGATCGCCGACCGAGTGTTGCGAAACTTCCACCACCACCTCCCCATGTTCGTCAGAGTCATGCCTCTTGATTACAAGAGGGTTCTCGAGCAGGAGGCGGAGCGTGCAGCCGAGGAGAAGAAGAGGCAATCTGTCATTGATCTCATCCCTTCTCAGACCGCCTCGCAAGTCGATCTCGTTGCTACTGGCTTCGACCCTATCCTTCCCCGAGACGCCAACGCGTTGACCGTCTCCACCCTTGTCACACCTCAGACCTCTCCCAAGCAGAAGCCTCAAGAGCCTGGAATTGTCGACGTCGAAGATGCCATGGTCGACGAGAGCGCCACCAAGGAGAAACTCGCCAAGGTTGACAAACTCCGAGGATTCATGAAGTACAAGCGATTGAACGAGGCTTACCGACCTCCACGAAAGAGGGTGAAGGACTGGAAGGAGATCTCCACGAGATTGAACGAGGGCGAACTCAAGTACCAATCCGCCAGGTGTATGGATTGTGGTATCCCCTTCTGTCAATCCGACACTGGTTGTCCCATCGCCAACGTCATCCCCAAGTGGAACACCATGGTCTTCGAGGGTCGATGGCTCGATGCTCTCAACCGACTTCTCAAGACCAACAACTTCCCCGAATTCACAGGTCGAGTCTGTCCCGCACCTTGTGAATCCGCCTGTGTCCTCGGTATCAACGAATCTCCCGTTGGTATCAAATCCATCGAATGCGCTATCATCGATAAGGGTTTCGAGATGGGTTGGATGACCCCAAAACCCCCTACACACCGAACAGGCAAACGAGTCGCCATCATCGGTTCAGGTCCTGCAGGTCTTGCCGCTGCCGATCAGCTCAACAAGGCCGGTCATCTCGTCACTGTCTACGAGAGGCAGGACAGGATCGGTGGTCTTCTCATGTACGGTATCCCCAACATGAAGCTCGACAAGGCTATCGTGCAAAGAAGAACCGACCTCATGGCTGCCGAGGGTGTTAAATTCGTTACCAACGCTCATGTCGGTGTCGACCCAGCTTACAACCCCCTCGACATCAAGGCTGAGCACGACGCTGTCATTGTCGCCACCGGTGAGTTGGTCTGTAGCGGAAAATTATGGTGAATGTGGCACTTACTCCTGTCTCTGTTTTCTCTTTTTTTTTCCCTCGGCAGGTGCTACATGGCCCAGAGACCTCAAACTTCCTCACCGAGAGACTGATGGCATTCACTTCGCTATGGATTATCTCGTTCCCAATACAAAGTCCTTGAATATTTACTCCGGGAATCCCGCACAAGCATTCGGGGAGGGTGTAGAAGGATTTATCAGCGCCAAAGGCAAGGATGTTATCGTCATTGGTGGTGGCGACACAGGTGGGTTTTTCCCACTCCTTCCGTGCTCTCTCCTCACTCTTGCACGTCTTGTGACCTGCTAACAATGTACCTGGTATCTCAGGTAACGACTGTATCGGTACGGCCATGAGACATGGTGCGAAGAGTGTAACCAACTTCGAGCTGCTCCCTGAGCCTCCAAAGAATCGGGATCCCTCGAATTCCTGGCCACAGTTCAATAGATGCAAGAAGACAGACTATGGACATAGTGAAGTCATAGCCCATTGGAATCGAGACCCTCGTGTGTACAGCATCAGTACGAAGAAATTTTTAGTTTCTCCAGAGGGGAAGCTAGAGGGTCTGGAGACGGTGAAGGTCGAGTGGACACAGCTCAATGGTCAATGGAAGATGGAGGAAGTCAAGGGCTCAGAAGAGGTGAGTATCTGTTGCACATCCCTGCCTCGCTTCATGACGTCTGCATGCGTTCGCAACATACAAATATCGGGCGAAATTCGAGGGATCGAGGGAGAGGTGGATGGATCGAGAAGAAGGCGAAGTGCCATTCTCGGTTTTGACTGTGGCACTCACTCTCACACTCACCCTTCATTCTTCCATACCCCTGTCTTGCCAGTCTAGGTTCAGCAATGTATGGCTAACTCTCATCTTTACTTACAGGTCTACCCTGCTCAACTCGTCTTCTTGGCATTGGGTTTCTTGGGTCCTCAACAGGAATGCTTGAAGGCGCTTGGTGTCGACACTGACCCACGAAGCAATGTCAAGACTCCTCAGGGCGTGAGTTTCCAACTTGCATTCTATCTCGATACTTTCGTCGCATTGCTACACGCGGAGTGCAATTCCTTGTATTTTCTTGGATCCCTCAACATTCCCCCTCCCCGCCCCCTTCTCCACCTCATATTGTATATTTATCAAGCTTGCCAGCGATCACACTGCCAACATCAATGCTAACGGATCTACTCTTCACAGAGTTACGCCACTTCTGTGCCAGGTGTTTTCGCCGCTGGTGACTGTCACCGTGGCCAGTCTCTCATTGTTTGGGGCATCAGGGAAGGTAGACAAGCGGCCGAGGAAGTGGACAGATACCTTACCGGATCTACTCATCTTCCTTTGCAAGGTGGTATCGAGCGAAGGCAGTACATCGTTCCAAAGATCACCAAACCCCTCAATGGCGAGTCGATCAGCAGCGGTATCAGCGACTTCGAAACCTCTTCTCAGGGTATCGACGTCGAGTCTCTTTCTGTCGCGGCTAGCGCTTAATTGGACTAGAGTAAGATAGGTCTAGTCAGTGCATGGTGGGATCTTCACGGTGTTGTGTTTCGTCCTTTTCATCATATACATCAAGTTGTGTTTTCCTCTTTTCGTATGTCGTAGCTCAGGTCAAAAGGTATATGTCAGAGATGTAATTTAGATATCATTGAAATATCACGACTTTCAGACACGATATTGCATAGTTCCAGTACCGACGGTCCACTGCACTCCCGATTGCGCTCCATTGATCCTGTAGTCCTCTTCTCTTGACACTTACACCTTGAGGTGTACTGAACCCTTTGGCGCTGGTATCTCATTCAGTTTATCTGCATCTGCCCCGACCCAAACCTTTGCCACCTCTCCGGCGATACTCAAAAGCCTCTCGTCCTCGTATCTAAGCCGGAATTCAGCATTGTTTTAGCTTTGCAGCTGCCAGACGGGTAGCTCACCTCGGTGCCACAAGAGTCAATCCAATCGGCATCCCGCTCACACTGGCGAAACCTGGGATGTTCACGCAAGGGACATGCAATGCCGTCCACATCGAGCAAAACCTCATATCTCCCGTATGTCCCAATCCCATCGGTGCTTCTCCCGGTACAGCAGGAGTGACGATCGCGTCGTACTCGCTTGCAAGCTTGTCGATAACAGGTCGTAAGGCGGCGATCTCATCATATGCCTGGAGCTGCATCTTACGAGTGATGTGGGTCCTATTCTCCACATGACTTTGGAGAAAGTCGGCCAATTGGTCTTTGGCGACCATGTATTCGGGTAAGAATGACGCCCTTGCTTCACCGTCCATGATCCATTGATGCTTCCCACCGCTGACCTTGTCGAAAGAAGAGGGCAGATCGACGTCGACCACTTCTGCACCGGCTTCTCTGAGAAGTGTCGCGGATTTCTCCCATGCGGATATCAGTTCGGGTGAAGGTCCAGAAGAAGCATCCCATTGATCCGTCTTGATATACGCGAACTTGCACGATGAAAGAGGTTTGGGACGGACAGGAGGTGGGACGTCATCTTGGATCCGGAAGACTTGAGCGAGGAGTTTGAGGTCTTCGATAGATCGGGCGTAGAGACCGAGGGTGTCAAGGGTGATAGAACAAATCTTGAGACCTTCTCGTGTGATCGCGCCCCATCTATGAGGGTTCAGCGCTTTCTCATCGTCCATAAGCTGCCGCACTCACGTAGGCTTCAGTGCGAATATTCCGTTGTAACTGCCCGGTCTGATCGTGCTTCCTCCCTGAGATGGACATAAGCTCATGCGGAAGCGTCGAACAGTTGTACAAGACTCACCGTCTGAGTACCGAACGCGAACGAGCATTGGTAATCGCTCACTGCGGCTCCTGATCCAGAGGAAGATCCGCCTGGGGTACGACGACGGTCGTACGGGTTACAAGCTGGGGGTCCTACGCTTGTCGAGGCGAACTCAGTGGTGTGCTAAGGAAATATCAGTTCGCGGGGTGACTACGACATACGGGACCCGCATGACTCACCGTTTTGCCAAAGATGAGGGCGCCGGCCGCCCGGCAGATGGCTACCGGACCAGCATCGATGTTGGGTCGGTGATCTTTGTAGATCGGGGAGTTGTGCTGGGTGGGCAGATCTAGCCCAAATGACTACTTCAATGGATTGGCCCGAATGGTTGCATGTCGTCGCCCCTCTCACCTTTAGTGTCTATGACCTCATCGTCAGTATCTTTCCCGTTACTCGGGTTACCATCATTCCACTCACTGATCATATCCTTGACACCCAGAACGGCTCCGTGCAGCGGCCCCCTCTCCTCCTTGGGCAGCGCATCGAGTCTTCTCGCCTCATTCATCACTAGCTCTCGATCGACATATGCCCAAGCGTGAATGACCGGGTCACGTTCGTCATATCGCGCGAGGTGATCGAGCGCTATCTGCTCGATTGTAAGTTGACCTTTTGACACAAGGTCGATACACTCGGACGCTGTGAGATAGTTCGTTGGTATGCTCATGATATAGGGATATGCTGATGACTTGTTGGGTGAGAGTGACAGTCAGGAGCTTATAGACATGTGTCAGAGACGGGATATCGTTATCAATGATCATCAAAAATCATGCGTGTTCCGAGATATGACGCTTCAATGCCCGTCCGGAGTGCGACTTCCGAGATATCGGTGGAGGCTCGAACTGCATCACGTCTATGAATGCCCAGACCCATGCATACATGCTTGTATAGACATACATAAATGATGATTACAACAAGCACACGAGGCGCGATACAATGTCCTGGCGGGATGTCTTTATGCAGCAGGCGGGAACGGAGTGGTAAACACGGTGATGGCTGCTTCGCTACAGTTTGGCTTCAAGTCAGCGTTTCTTGTACCGAGACAATCATCTTAGTCACTCACGTAACGTTGTTCGACCATCCCTAATGCCGGGAGATCAGTCCGCAGCTCCAACCCAATTCCAGCACCATAGACTCACAGGATATTTTGCTCGTGCCCAGAGCACGAACCTATCCCCAGGCTTTGCGAGCTTGACAGTGGGATGATCACGCCCAAGTGTGTTTGAATGAGCCTTGAAGTATTGTCCGGCTTGAGAAACCCATCAGCTTTCGTCGACTGATTAGATTAGATTTACGCACCATGGACATTGTTCTGAATAGAATGCCGAGAGCCTTCGACTTCTCTGCCATCGCGTAACAAGGATACCTCGAACCAAGAGTATGATTGCTCGTAAGTGCCTACTTGGGAACATTAGCTCTGCAGCCAGAGACATCGGTTCTATACGGGACGCACCATAGTGTTCTCGGAAACTGCTCCATCCCTGATCTTTTGACAGTGTCTCGATGACGACCTCTCTTACCCAAACCGTTTGCCTATCTACATCGTTGACAACGAAAGTGGCCAGCTGATTGGATCCAGTCGCTTCGCCCGGTGAATGCCAACAACCTATAGGTGATGAGACGAGATACCATATCTCCCCTGGACCCCCTTTCAGCCCTCCGTTCCACCCTATGGCTTCCTCTCCTACCTCATCTTCTTGTCCTGTCTTCCAGACCACACCGTTCCTCACATGTCCTCGCGGGTCCATCGCACGCACCGCGAGCTGTTTGACGCTCTGTCTTCGACATCCTGCCCATGAACCCGCTTCGTCAAGTATGCGAGGGACCAGCTCGGGAGGCAATCCGAGATGTACGAGGTACCGAGTGACCAGACGGATCTCCAGCACTGTGGGATGAAGATGATCGTGTGTGAGCGATGGGGCGGGGATGGGCAGGAAATATGATAGGATGGTGGGAGGATTGGGATTGAGATGGGATGCTGAAGGTCGAGGCGGAGATGGTCCTGGAGGTGGCGGGGTGAGGGGATGAGCAGTAGGAGGCGGAGATGTGTTTGCTTGTTGGGACTGTGTGAGACCCATAGTGGTTCAAACGGAAACCCGGGAATGGGATCCAGATAACGTTGACTTAAAGACGTAGATAAGAAAGTGGTGGGGAACGGTATCTCCCTCCACCGATGCAATGACGTGGCAATCGGGATGAAATAGATGAGTCAGTCGTTATCAGATCCACCTCCACGCCCCCTCCACTCCTCATTGTTTGTTTCGTGTCTACCAAGCGTCGTCAACTGTGTTTCAGATATCATTCAACCTGACCCGTGCAAAAACAAAAAACACTGCTGTACTACTGGTCCTCCTTCTCTCTTCTCACTTGTCCTGTCTCTTTTGTTTCTCTCTTTCTCGCTTTCTCGCTTGACGACCTTGAGGAGACCATCATGGCGAACCAGACCTCTGCTCCACTCGAAGACCCCATTCAACGCCTCAGTCATCTCTCGCTCTCCATACCCCCCGAATTCAAACACGATCGATTGTCCGTTCTGCAAGGCCCACCCAAGAAGTTGACCCGCATCGCTTTCCTCGGCCTTGATGTACCACTCGTTCAAGTTCAGGTCCAGTCGGCTCCCCCCTCTCCTCTTCTCTCCAGGTCCTTCGAGACCCCGTTGAACTCAGCGACAACGACTACCACCATCATCGCCGACAGACCTCCAGTCGCCACCAAAGGCGCTAAAGTCACATCCACTTCCAATCAGCCTGACCAAGCCGACGTCTTCTTGTCCTTTGTTCCCACTGAGACCGAGAAGAAGACTCAACCAACGCACGCCTCACAAAATGCAGCCAAGCAAGAAAGGACCCCTAGCCCTGTCGGATCTTCCCCATCCACCAAATCTCATCACTCGCCTGCTTCGATTATGACTGGCTCGGTCCCGTCACTGTCCGATGATTCTTCCGCGGACGAGCATGGTCCCAAGCTCGTGACTCCAGCTCGTCCAGCTAAACATGACGGCGTCGAGCCTATCGTGGCAACCAACTCGTCGCCAACAATCAATCGCTCCGATGAAGGTGAGAACGACGAATCGTCGCCCAACTTTATCGTTCAAGGTCAAGAGCACGACGGCAAAGTAGGCTCTCCGATCGACAAAGCGCTGCAAACCTCAAATGTCGCTGGTATGACGGTCGCCCAGCAGACCCCGTCAGCCGATCCCTCCACCCCTACACTCGATATTCACGAGGAGCGTACCCAGTACGACTCTTATTTGCGCTTCGGGGGCACACTTTCGTTCAAGGGACAGCACGTACCAGTCCTGGTCAAAATGCTGCCCGTCTATCAACATGAACGCGAGCCTTTCGAAGGAGGAAGACTTCCTTCCGAGGACGAAGTCACCACTTGGGTTTACAATGACCACGACCCTTACTGGGATCACCTTCGACCGCTCCAAGGCCGGGAAGTTCAGAAATGTTACGGGCTGTTTGAGTATCACTGGGACGAGGTTGATGCACCGCTTCTCGTCATGCTTCTCGAAGATCTCGGTGACCCTGTTCGCCAGATCAATGGAGAGACTCGTTCGTTGCGCAAGCTTGACAAGGACACCAGGTCAGTCAGCATGGCAAGCGCGAAAGACTAAGCTGATCACAGGTCGCCATATCTCTAGGACTGCGATTGGTCTAGCTTATACCGAGATCCAATTTCACGGAGTGATAATCCCCGACATTTGGGACTGCTCTCACGTCTACAAGCGAGTCGATCACTATGTTGTCGCGGACTTTGGGGACACGGACACGCTCATGCGATGGCCTGACAATCAACAACACTGCAGGCGTTTCAACACCCAACTGATCAAAAACCATTTTGCTATGAGGTCGACTTTGGGCTTGCCGCTCAAAGAAGCGTAGGTTCGGCCAGCAAAGGCCCTCGCTCTTCCGATGATGCGAGCTAACACGATGTTGTGTTGACTCTGTTTTAGCCTACCTCGAGTCGCGCAACTCTGTCATGACAATCATCTGTTTCAAGTTTCGCCTTCCGGAGACGTGATTTGTAACTGGTGATCAGGGATGATCGGTTATTGTTATCATTGTACAAAAGTGCTCAGAATGGACTCACATTCTTTCGACAGAGGATGATGGTAACGTTTGACGAGGACGTCCTTTGTGAAGTGCTCAATCGAGGTCCGCACATGCGAATCTTCGACGGTGATGGGCAGCCAACGAATCCCATTCCCATCGCAGAGCTGGTTGATAACGCTGTCATCCCTTCCTACCTTACCAATTTCCGTGGTGCGGACCACGCGCTCCTTCGAGGCGCCCATCGCGAGCTGTTGCTTTCGGAAATGCCAATGCAGGCTATGCTGTGGAACGGGACCTTGGCAATCATCAAGCATATATTACGTCTCGAGAAGCCGGTCAGCGCCAATCTGCCATCCTCGCTCGTTGAAGCGGACTTTTCCAAGGACCCTCAGACAGTTCCCATGGCCAAAAGTAAGCTGGACGACTGTCGCAAGTGGACAATCGAGGTCGCGAAGAAGAGGATCGAAGAGGGTGAAAAGAGCCAAGTCAATATATGGAAGGAGATCCTCAAGAAGGTCCAGAAAGTTCGTTTATCGACCTCATCAGGTGTTCCGGATAGCAGGTTGAGAGGGATTTTGCTCGTCGAGATAAAGCGAGTTGATGAAGATGTTCTACGAACATTCGTCAGATACGTTAAAGACAAGCAGGAACTGGAGCGGAACTACATCAGTCTCGAAGGTGAGTAGAGTAGCTTGTAGATCATTCAGCCCTGAATTTTTCCAGCCAAGTCGCAGACAGCTGAAGCTAAGACTTCATCTCAAGTCCGTCATCCCGTTGAATCCTTTCACCACCTTCGCCCTCGTCGCCAACGAGGTCTGGTTCTTGGGGACGTCTTGGTCCACCCCCGAGGAGATGACGAGCCTGAGTGGATCCCTTCTGAGGATCCTCAGGTGTTCCTCCAACGGGTTCAGAAGGCCATGAAAGAGAAGGCGAAGGCCACAGAGGGGCGACAGCCGCAGGCAACGGAGGGTGCCGATTTCGAGGCAGCCGAGAGAGAGGAGCGGGGAGGGAGAAATGAAGCAACGCTGGCCGAGGACGACGTCAATAATCTGACTTTGACCACCCTCCTGTTTGGAGTGGTAATCTACGTTGGGACCGGAAAATTGAATACCACCACTCTCAATGGTCCAACTGTCGGTGGGTGCTGGACGAGCTCTTTGAACGACATCGAATAGATGGGGAGATCGGAGGCAGTCCGCAAAAGTAGGTTGGTTCTGAGACTCATGGTGGGTGGAGGAGTGAGGATTAAGTAAGGCAAGCTCCTGTACTGATCGCAATACCACTCGGATCAGGGCAAAGACCAAGATGGCAAGCACAATTCAGAGAGAAGGAGGAAGGGAGAGTTGCAGGAGACTTCAGCTGGAGCGAGCACTCCTGATTGGGGAAAAGGCATTTTTACGTAAGACAGAAGTGGGACGACGCACTGGTAAATGCACATTATTTTACAACTCGCATCCTCTCACCTCGATCATTGTCGTTCTGCAAAGTCTCTCACCCCATCAGAATGAGCTCCGGTCTGTCTGATGACGGTGTTCGTGGCGGGCTGTATGATATATGTCAGTGCCAGATTATATCGGCCTATTCTTTGCGGTGGGCCGGATTAGTACATCGAGCTGATGTCTGTCCCAGCTAAGCCACGCTTCGACCTGAGTACCTATGGTGAACCCCTACCTCAGCTTCTCTAATTGCGATGACCAAAAGCTGAACTCGTTGCTGATCGTTGCTGATGTTCCATCAGGTGGTCGTCTATCCTATTTCTACTCCATCACCTCACCCCTCACACTGCTCGCCTCTTCCTCCGAGTTGGAAAAGGCCCAAAAGGATGTTACCCACTTTGAGGCAAGGATCAAGGAAGAAGGGAAGAACGGATGTTGGGTACCCAAAGATCAAAAGGCCGCTTATGACCATGCGAAGCAGTGTGAGTGGACTGGTGGACAGACCTCCTAGTCGAAGGGTGACTGATATGTCGTACAGTGGTCAACTCATCCATTCATCCTGACACGGGAAAACCTGTGCCATTGCCATTCAGGATGTCTGCCTTTGTGCCCACAAATTTGATGTGGGTGTCTTGGAAATCCACGTTATAGTACCGCCTGTTGACCTTCAGAAATTCGTAGCATCTGCGTGAGCCGACACGACTTCACGATGAATAGGTTTCTAGCTAATACCTCGACCAGGCGGGTATGCTCATGCCTAATCCGAGCTTGAAGAGCGTCATCTTCTGGCAGTGGGCGAATCAGACACTGAACGTTGCTGTGAGTTGTGCAGTGATACCAAGCTAAGCCTTTGAGTATATAGCTGACTCGCTACTCAGGTGAACTTCAGTAATGCAAATAAATCGATTGAAATGACCCCTCAGGAGATTGGAACGGGTGGGCCACCATAACGGAATACCCATCTTTCGAGGCTGACAAGGGACCGTTTCAGCGTACGTGGCGGCTACTTTCACCTCAGTCGTCCTCGCGGTCTCGCTGTCCCGACTCGTACCGCGACTACGAGTTTCGCATACTACCAAAGACTTGCTCGGAAAGCTCGTGCCATTTGCAAGCGTGGCGAGCGCAGGAGTCGTCAAGTGAGTGATGCGACGTCAATTCATCGACCCTGCTGTGCGTTCTCTGATGGACACTCTTGGAACTAGCATCTCGTGCATACGATGGAAAGAGATGCGAGACGGTGTTGAGGTTTACAAGCTCACCCAAGATCCGGTCGATGGACACGAGGAGAAGCATATCCTGGGCAAGTCTCCCAAGGCCGGACAAATGGCTGTGATGCAGAGTGCTGCCAGTCGAGTGTTTACCAACGTGTATGTCGTGATCTCACAGCCCAACCGTGTGACTCATGACTTGATACTCACTGCGTCCGCTGAACCCGCTTCCCTTCACAGCCCGACTCTTATCACTCCCCCGATGGTCATGACATATCTCGCATCGCGCAACACTTTTTCTGGACCTCGAGGCAAACTCGGATCCACTCTTACTCAGCTCACGCTCATTGGCTTATCGTTAGGTCTCTTCCTCCCTCCCGCCATTGCATACTTCCCGCAGAGAGCTACCACAAGTCCGGCGAAGCTCGAAAGCAGGTTCAGGGAACATGGAGCCGGCCCAGTCTATTTCAACAAGGGACTATGATTGGACTATTGAGTCGTTTGATTAGGTTTCGAGAGACACATCTTGTACATGTGAGTGATCTGCAACTCTCCAAGTTAGACCTCGATCGAGGCTGACGAGCTCTGCAGATACAGTCGGTATTCGATCCAAGACATTAGATGCATATACACATTCACAATCCTTGCAGGCGAGTGCGCACGTCCGAGTCGCACATCTTGATCCCACCCTTTTGCTCTGACCGCACGCACCCCTTGCCGAAGAAGCCCCCATCTCCAGAATTATTCCAGCGCCATCGACCTGCACCTGTGGATCTTGTGTTCTGACAAGCTTTGTGGTCAGTTGATAGTGTTTGAAGGCGTGTACTTTATCCTGCAGCACAACGCGTTACCTCACCGCTAAACTCGGGGCAACGCAACATCCGATTAGTGTTCTTCTTCTGAGCGTTCATATTCAGTCCCTCTTTCCTCTCGGTATAGAAGGAGTTGATACTGGTACGCCATTAGAAGACATGTGCATCAAGCCAATCGTGTCGTTCTTAAGTTTTGTTGACAGTTCTTAAGCTCCATGGGGAGATGGACGGCGTTACGTTCTCATCCGATCCATTGGTGCATAAGAACGACCCGGGAGTCGGTCGATCCATGCTGGGCCAGACCTCTTCTTCGGCTTCATGATGGGTCCAATCGGCTAAAAATGGGTGTAAATGGCGTGTGTACTGAATCTGAGAAAGCTGACAGCCCCTCAGGACGATGTCGAAGACAAGGTCGTTCCTCAGCTGATTGCACATGACTCGATCCTCAGCTGTTTCACACAACACCGTCACAGTTTGTGAGCGTGATATCGGAGAAGATATGTGACGAGGTTTGGCGCGACTTTATCGTCGCTAGCCTTCGGTCGGTTGACTTGATCAGTGGGCAGGTACAGGTATCATCTCGGGAAAGGTGAGGGAGAGCAAGGGGGGGATCAAGAGCAGCGAGAGAAATGAAGAGGACAACGTCGACATATCGCGGTTGTGAAACGCAATAACGTGCTGATATGGGCGATCAGATCACTGGTGAGCTTCGGTGGACAGGCGACTGAGAAGAAGGTGACCGCGAACGCTAATCAAGACCCATTGAGGTGATACGATCATCTTGGTTTGGACTTACTGGACTGTACGTACACCTTTTGAGGCAGTCGCCTGCAGCTGTCCTTCTTGGGTACCATTTGCGCTCACGTCTCTTCTCTAGGTCGGCAGTCTCTTGGACAATTTCAAGCTGTGCTGTCTGACGCGGTGACCTTCAATAACGGCTGCTCGTTGTTCTCTCCCGAGCGTGATACTGCTTTACATGCCCTCCAAATCGGCGGCCAAGTAGGCCGGCGCATGCGAGCCGCCACGCCTTGGGCCGTATACGTTGTGAGCTTCGTGGAGGCGGATGATGGAAGCTACGATACGGGATGGCGACGATGGACAACGACTGCATCGTTGAACAATGATTGGAGGCAGTTGTATCAGAATCACACCGGAAACTCTACGCTGCTGAAGTGATTTGAGCTGCTCCTTGATACTCAGGTGCAGCAATGCTCAGGTCACGCTAGTCTGTCTCACCACCTCCTTGCTCAGTTCATTTCGCTACGACAACGACGGAAGCATTACCGCTTTTCCAGCTCCCCCTTCTCATCTCACCGGGCCACAGCCACGGCCACGATCACGCTATTGCGCAGGAAACAAAACATGTGAGGGTAAAGTGGTAAACCCAATTTTGATCATTTCCGTCGAAAATCATCCGAGTATATCCGAGCCAACCAGAATGCTCCTCGTCGTCCATCATGTGTGCGACTTATCACGCGTATACACTGCAAGTCACCTTCAGCCGTGTCAGGACTTGTATTGATTGGGTGGCTGTGCGTTACGTATACAGATGCGGTTACATCATTGCACGTTCATACGAGCACAGAAGATACGATACATAAGTGATGCCACATCGATGGACAAGCTGAAGGGTGCCGACCTTCAGACTGGCTGCAAGTAGCGGAAGAATATCACTAGCTCTGAGATTCCTAAATCAATGTCTCGGAACGGACCTTGCCAAGGTCTCATGTCAGCGACGATAACATTGACAGCGTCCGTCTGTCTGAGATCGTGGCCACGTCGCACAGCCATGGACAGCGACAGCAACAAGCAGTATCGGCGGGCCGCGGGTGGTGTCGGACTCGTACCAAGCGTGCGATGGACCCTAGACGGAGGTAGTACGCAAGTAGTGAGCTCAAGCCAGATCTGACTAACCGACGGTCGAGTATCTGGAATTAGATCGAATACGCATTTGTCTGGTATTTCGAACTGCGATCAAGTCGGAGAGATACAGGTGTATGCTTGACATGTTGATTTTCAGCTTCGATGCTGGGCCGTGGCATCGGAAGATGAGTCAAAGTATAGATTCACCGTCCCCCCTCCTTCGCCCAAAGCGCTTTGGTAGGGAGCTAAAGCGATTGAGAACGAGACATGGACTAAAGTGAGACCTGCCCTTGGCGGGGTTTAATCTACCTTTTCGCTGTACAGTCAGGAGACCGTCTAGTCTCAGAGGTAGGCGAAAAAGGAAACGCATAGACGATTGAGCTCGTCATGCCTGAAAGTGATGTGCAGCAGTGTGGCATTGCCATAATGCATACGTCCACCCCAAGATGGATGAATCCGTAATGTCGTAAATCAGAGTCTTTCGCAAGGGTAAAGGAAGCATTGTTCTAGGTGTGGTGGCGGATGTGCCTGATGCCTTGCGCCTCACTATCCTATGCTCCCGATGTTCTCCCCCCGCTCCTCGCCATTGCCGCTACTCATACCCCTGCACTAAATTACATGCATTTCCTCCTTACTCGGTACCTGATATCCATCCCGTCTGGTTGACACAGAGAGAAAGAGAGTGAGACGCGGCGCAGGTCGGGCACATGTGGCTCCGATACCTACAGTAGATCTGTTGTCCATACGATCCACAGCCAATCAATCGATCTCCTGCAGTGAATAGACAATACACCGATGCTCGACCCTTAATCCAGTTCTGTGCCCCACAGATTGAGACCTGGAAGGAATCAGGCCCATACCAGCTTGTCACGACGATTGGCTGCGATCAAGAAAATACGCCGTTATCGAAATGAACGAGTGAGATGCCGTAATTGCGCCCCGTCCCCGACTGGCATCTCAAACCACCTCTCTTCAACGACCCGTTTCCCTTTGGTGTTCTCTGAGAGGACGTACGCTGAGGGCAGGGGGGATCGCTCCGACGATAGGCTTTTCCATCTTCCCAGTTTTAGGAGATATTTATCACGAGGACGATTCCAGGGTTCGGAGCAGCTCGGTTAGAAAGACCAACCTTAAAAGCTGGGGCAATCGTACATCATACGATATCAGCCCGGCAGACAGGCGGCAGATAGCTTTCCGTTCATCCCTTTTTGCACCATCCAGTGACACTATCTATCGTCAACAGGCCTCTCCTGCTGTTCCAATCGGAACCATCTCGACGTATCTAGAAGCGCGGGTGATCAAGGAGAAAAGAGCAGAACAAGGGGAAGGAAGGAATCGTACACACCCAACAAAAGCGAAAGGAACGGAATCTGGTTATACGATAAACAGCAAAGTGGTAGATGCTAAGTTACAAGGTCGAGAGGGTCCATGTTCTCTGCCTTTCTTGTTCTTCTGACCTCCTACGTAAACGGCATCATCCCCCTCGGTGAGTAATGAATCCTAATATTCCTAATTATCTTACATCTCCCCTTCTTCCTCCTCTTCCTTCTCCTCCTCCTCCTCCTCCTCCTCCGCCTCCTTCGTACGTATACCACCAACAAGAAGGGAAACAGCGCACCAACGTGTTCTTCCTGCACGCCCCTTGACGATCATCATCATATTATCATTATTATTTTTCGCTCTCCTTCCCAACCCCCCTTGTTTTCATTCACCCCTTTCCAACCGGAGAAAAAAAGGAAAAACCGCCGTTGTCACCGCTTGATTTCACCACTTGCTGACGACCGTCGAGGAACAGCATAATCAGATCAATCAACTCAATTCAACACAACCATCTTCCATCAACCACAGCATCACATTCATCAATTAGAATAGAGAATACCCCTGCTATCCCGTACACGCAAACAATCATATCTCGTACGTGCATGCGGATGACGGGAAGAGATACCGAAACTCGCGACAATGCAATCCAGAAATAACGAAGATCATCCTCGTTACCCTCCGCCGCCCCCCAATGGACATCATCATCGTCCCACATCCGCTTTCCTACATCATCTACCGCCCCCCATCCCATCTGCCAACTCACCACTCAGTCACTATCCAGCTTCACCAAATTATCGAGGTGACGGTCCGATACAATCACCGGTAGGCGGTCATACCGATCCATCGACTTGGGCAGCACAGATGGGGATGGATCGACCTGGATCGAGTCGAAAGTCTAGTGTGTGGAGCGGCACTTCCCCGAGAATGTCAGATTCCAGCACCAATCGATTACCATCCCTGTCCTCGGCAGATTTTTCCCATCGTGGACCTTCACTGACATCTTGGGATATTCCATCACCTGGATCTTACGCTATGAGCAATGCCAGAGGGACTGGACCATTCGGTTCTGGATTCAGGGGATCACCCTCTAAACCACCTCCTCTCATCACTCCAGCCTCGAGCAGTAGCTCCAATCCTTACGCTCAGATGCACGCGGACGAACCGAGCGAACCGAGCGGTCTAATTCCTCGTGCCAGCTCGTCAACGCTCGTCGGTGGAACAGTACCTGCATCGCCTGCCAACAAGCATCCTGCCCCATCAAGCGAAACTGGCAGCGCCCCCCAAACACAGAAGAAGAAGAAACGGCGGGTCGCTTTGTCTTGTGCCGAGTGTGCCAAGAGGAAGCAGAAATGTAACCGAGAAACACCTTGCCAACATTGTCTCGCTAGAAGGGTCCCCGAGCTCTGCGTGCCCTATACACGACCGGGATCACCACCTGCTGCCAAGTCCTCGACGAGGCGGGACGCTTCCTCTACGAAATCACCGGGACCGAAGGAGAAGAAAGAAAGCCAGATCAAGACAGAGACTGAGGGAACGAATCAAAGGCAGGATTCTCAACCTAGACAATCGGTTCAACTGGAGAAGACCAGACCTCCATCGATGCTGCCGACTATCAGCGTGAGGGTTGGCCGGTTGGAGGCCATGATGAATGCCGTAATCAACAGGGTCGATGGAGTAGAAGGAAAGGCTTTGAGAGATTGGAGGATCAGTGAGTCGGAAATCAGCGGCAACGCACTTTGAAGATAGAATAGGATCTAACGCTCTGCTACAGATCACGCCCCGGCGACTTCACCACCTCCTATACATTTCGAGGAAGTGCATACTCGCGGCGACATAGAGGAACAGGTCGATAGACCCGACACGACTTCTTCCACTCGATCTCGACGCGATGATAGATCGGTAGAGTGGGGAGGGGACAGCGCTGAAGGGGATGACGGTGGTGTAGGCGGACTGGACAGAGATACGTCGAGCAGGAACCCTCTGCCCCAATCGGTGAGTCCGCCAGGATATTTGGCAGTACAATCTTACTTCTCCATCCGAAACAGATGATCCATGCCTCACAACCTGTGCCTTTGGGTTTGGACTACCACGGCACTCCCGCAGAGCAGCTGCAGAAGCTTTTCCAGGATTGCGGTGTCAGTCCGCATAAGGTGAGACCGGAACCTTCCACCTCGCGCTGTGAACACTGACATCTCCTGGCACGTAGGTCACAAACCTCATGCGGGACCTCCCCCCTCATGACTTTGCATCCCAACTCGTTGAATGGTATTTTCAGAAGTGCAACTATGTCCGATATCCTCTCGACGAGTTCCTCTTCAAGCAGGGTGCGTGATGAATATTATCCACTGATCATGTCACGACAGTGGTACTGATCGACTGCACAGCCTTCGACACGGTTTATTCGGATGGCTCGAGCCCATCAACTGTTCTTGCCTTGCCTCTCGTGTTCATTGTGCTCGCGACTGCCATCCGCATCGCGCCGGACGAACTGATAGGCTCAGATGATCAAAAAAGGACGATGAGTTTGAGGATGTATTGGAGCTGTAAGTGGTGTTCGCTTCATGAAGGTGACGAAAACTCGCTGAAAGAATTTTTGCAAGCCAAAAACGCAGTCATCATTGCCTCAGCAGTCAAAGCCGAAAACATCCAACTCGTTGAAACTCGGATCACGACCGGTCTCTATCTCGTATTGATGCACGAGAGACGGCTAGCTGAAGGGTGGGCCGAGTTCCGTTCGGCCTTGACGACAGGTCAGGCGATCGGCCTTCATCGTGATGGGTCGAAGCTGGGATTAGAGCCGTACACCACCGAATACAGAAGAAGGTTATGGTCCTACCTTGTTCACGCGGATGCAACGTATTCGTGCTTATTGGGCCGACCGACCTCGATTGATCCCACCTGTGTAGATACCCGGTATGTCGCTCATCCACCCCAAAGATATAGGTCCTGACTCAGAGCAGTCCTCCTTCGAATCTCGAGATGAAAATATTGCGGGAAAATAAAAACGCCCAGCCCCAACCTATCAGCGAACCGACTTTTGCAACTTATCTCATCCTTCGTCATGGACTTGGTTGTATCGTAGCAAAGGCGAGTATCTCCCCCCGTCATCTCGTCCGGACGGTGCAAGCTGACCTGATCGCATCGTTCAACAGATTACCCAGCATTTTCAGAGATTACAAGGCCAAACTCAATACCGCGATGTGGAAAACTTAGATGCCGAGTTGAAACAGTTTGTCTCCGATTTGCCGCCAGCATTCAGCTTGCACAATCCAGACAAATCGACCGATGACAGTAGGTCTAGATCTCTGTCTGCTCACTCAGGAATCGCCATTGACAAGTGCTTGTCGGCTCCGCCAGAATTTTGGTATTTACCCGTTCATCGATACTATATCCAGACCGAAATCTTGCATTTTGTCATCATCCTTCATGTAAGTACAGCTCGATTATGCGTTATATCAGGGGAGAGAGCAAATAATGACGGACGAACGTAGCGTCCTTGGCTATTGAGGAAACTGCGCAGTCAGCGATATGCACTCTCTCAGTCAGCATGCTTCGATGCCGCGATTACCGACTACAAGATCGTAAGCCTTTCGTGACCAGATTGGACTACGCTCAGGCTGACAAAGACGTCTCAGCGTCAAGCATTCAAGGTTGATGTTCCAGACTTCTTCGAGACTCTACTGGGCTCATCCTTCAGGGAGTTTGTACGTGTATGGGGTGTCGCAGGCAGAGCCCAACTGATCGCTCTTTGTTCCTACAGAATGCCGCCATGATTGCCGGTATCAGTTTGATCATCGATCCGGTGAGCAAATCGAGTGATAAATGCCGCCTTCTATCATGGATCGAGGGACTGACCCAAACTCTGATGTTAAAGCGGGCACCGCATGTCAACGATATGCGACAGATCGTACAAAGCTTTATGGAGCAACATCCTCACGATCCCAAAGCGGATGACTTCTCGCAGAAAGAAGCGGCAATTGTCAGTGCCAGAGACATAGTCAGCGCAGCGGACACAGACTGACCGCAATTTGCAGATCTACACGATTCACCGCCGTGCCTTGGAGATGGAAGAGAAACGTGCCCGTCGGCTCGCACCCAGACTGTCGCTCGACAATACCTCTTTCGAGCGATCCTCTCGACGCAACAGCGAGAAGAATGCGATGGCGGCCCCGCCTGTCCCGTCCGGCGATCATAGCGGTGTCTCCTCCGCGCCGAGCAATGATGGATCAAGACCTGTTCCGCTAACCTCTCCTGCCTCCAGGCAGTCTCATCCCCGCATGAGCCCGTATCCTGCTGGGTCAGGTCTGGGACCCACCCCGCCAAACGTGTCTGCTAGTCCAGAGGAAGATCACCCTCAGAGATTGTACGTTCTGCATTCATAGTGCGATATCATCTGTGTGAGTCACGCTCATTGATAATCGCACACAGACTCGACCACTGGCTTGTTTCAAACACTTCTTTCGGTCCTGGCGCCGATTCCACCATGAATTCATTCAACACAGGTATCGGACTTTTCCCGTTCGCCATGCAGCAGCAGATGCAACCACCGTTCCTTCAGCAGACAAGCTCAGACACTGTCATGCAGAATCAACAACCTTTCCAAGCACAGCAAGGGCAGGCTTTTGTTCCATCTCAAGCTGGTACTGAGACATTACAAGCGCCTAGCGGCTGGATGGACCCATCTTTAGCGGCTGCCCCTTCAGGGTCAGGGATGACGGATCCGTCGGGGTTGGTGGCTGGAACAGGTGGAGCTGGTGGATTTGGAGGGCACACGGGAGCCGCAGGTGGAGGTGGAGACGGAAACAGTGCTCAATACTGGAATGCACTCATTGACGGTAAGCGCTCTTCGGATCTCTGCTCAAAGGTGAAGCAATCGCTAACAAGGAGGGTCGATCGTTCCAGGAATCGTTGGGGGATTACCCAGTTACGATCCCAGCTTTTCGACAGGCGCTTAGACCTAGAATTCGTAGATGGGTATCTTGTGGAGGCAAAGATTGATGTTTTATAATGTGTTCACTCACTACTACCGTCAGCATATAGGTGTGGCTATCGCGTTTATACTATACGAGAAGATGACCAATCATGATATTAGGGACGTCACATTTTCCTGCACCTGCCCCGCTGCATGCATTCGAGCGATCGTTGCTTGTCGTGGGGTCTGTTTGATGACACTGACTGCTACTGACAGATTTTACAGCTGAGGGAGGACCAAGAACGGGGATCGCCTTTACGGAACCCATTCTTCATTGTATATGGCCCACGGCGTGCATAATGTTCGTAGTCTACAAACAAACGCTGAGAACTAGCTGAACGTCACCACGACCCCTCAAACACTCAAAACTTAAGTGCTGCCCGATCATATGGACTGACGCTCAGTCTAGTATACTGATGACCTTGGATTCTCAGCGTATACATACATGACTATGTTGACAGATTCGTTCCGTGTCATTTGGACGAGCTCGCAAAGGAAGAAGAGCTGTATCTCGTATCAAGAGCATCATCGGCTGGCCTTCGCTGAGCTCGACGAACGGTGTCTTCACATGCAGTACGTAATCGTAAGGGGGAGCCAGGAGTAGTGGCGGCGGTAGGTCGAAAGGTCTGGGCAAAAGGCTCTTTTGTCCGACATTGGTTGAAGTGGGAGACTCGCTTTGCGAACCGTCTGGGACCCTTCTGGTTTACCTTTTGTGGGATTTCAAGTATGAAGATCATCACCCGTGGCGACGAACGTCGATCTCATACCGCTGCACTGCTTTCTGGAGCCTGTTTCTTCTTCAGTTTGTTCTCCAATCTACCAGACAAAACGAGATCAGCTGACCGTATCCCGCATCCTTTCCTTCATCTGGCCAAACAAAATATGGTCTGTAGAAACATGGAATTACGCCAAGAAAGCACTCATGGAAGCATCCATCCCCTCTGCCCCCTTTTCCTCTTCTCGACTTCTGACGCTCTCTCCACTACCCTTCCTCAACTCCTCGGGCCATTCAGCGAGATCTACATGTGCGCTTTCAAGTGCGGATCGAGCTTGGTCGATCGCTGCGGTGTATTCTTCCAGCTCGGAAGAGTAGATTGTGTACACGCAATTTATACATCCTGACATGCAGCATTCTGCATTTGGTGATTGTCATTCAGTGTCAGTGAGCGATCAAGTCATAGTTGCAGTCATTCGATCACGCTCAAGGTTGCGAAAGTCCGGACTCACCCTCTTCTCCTGGTGGGACGGGTTTGGGAGGTACCGGTATCCCCAACACGATCATCTCTTTCTTCCTCCTCTTCCTTTCCTCTTCTTTCTTGGGACCAGGAACATTTTTCATAGCAGGTATAGGCTCCACAATCTTCGTCCCGGCAATCACGCCCTTATTCTTATTATCCGCAGTCACCAACTCGGAATCAGACTTTGATGTATCCAAAGGGGTTTCCTGTAACGAAGTTGACGTCGGAGAAGTAGAAGACGTCTCGAAGGCATCGGAGCTTGCCGCTGATGGGCTTCTCGTGGTGCCGGGGGAAGATTGTTGGAGAACGTCTTGGAGTTGGGTAGAGGGAGAGTAGGAGGGGATGGGAGCAGGACGAAAAGGTGCGAGAAGATCCAGATTCCGACGTCGTCGACGAGGTGGTGGCGCGGAAGAGATCCCTCGGACTATTGCTCGTCCGTGTGCGATAGATCGCCCATTGCTGAGCATGGCAGGTGTCAAGGTGTGGGAGAAAAGAAGGATTCGAGCCATGGCCTCATCATGAGTACGTTGTGTTGTGTGATTTTGTCCAGCGATGTGATGAAGCAAAACAAGAGAAATGCATTGCTGACATAGCTCTCACCTGCCTCTACGTTCTTTTCTGTTTCTTGTGTCTGCACAGGTCGTTTCGCGTGTGGGGCTCCGCTCGAGTACAGAGTCGGCAACGTTGGAGGAAAGAATCGATAATGGGAAGGAAAATCGCTCGAGGCGAAAAACTAGTTGCAAGTCGAATATATATACTCACCGAACGCTTCTCTGTTTTGCTTGCATCATCAGGTCAATCATCATCACTCAAGCACAAGCACCTTCAGAGCCAACACACAAGCCACAATGTCCTCCGCTACTATCCCTCGCCCTCGCCCTGTGCCTGTCGCTCTTGTCGGTCTCGGTGGAGTTGGTCGAGCCATTCTCTCGCAACTCCTCTCTCCTCCTCTGTCCAACCGATTCAACCTCGTCTTCATCGCCAACTCACGACAATCGCTCTCTCTCCCTCTCCCCGCATCTCCACTGACACCCACAAACTACGCTCCCATCCTCGAGAAATACGGCACACCTCTCGACGTGACGTCCATCATCTCTGTGCTCTCGACCCATCCGGACGCCCCCGGGATCTTCATCGATTCGACCGGATCAGAGATCATCCCGGGGATGTACCCCCAGATCCTCTCGATGGGAGTCAACATCGTCACTCCCAACAAGAAGGGATTCTCGTCTTCAGACAGTCTCTATAGATCCATCTCGGAAGCGAGTCATCCAAACTCCCCAACGATGGTCTACGGCGAATCGACAGTCGGAGCAGGTCTTCCTATCCTCTCGACTCTGAGAGATCTGGTAGGAACGGGCGACGAGATCGAAAAGATCGAAGGTGTCTTCAGTGGAACTCTCAGTTATATCTTCAACGAGTTCAGCAAGCCCGAAGGTGGAAACGTCAAGTTCTCCGAAGTGGTCAAGATCGCAAAGGACAAGGGGTACACTGTGAGTGGGCAGGAAGATTGTCCCCTCCATCGATCAGAGAGCTACCTTGCCTTTGAATCTTCGAACCAGACATCTTTCAAGTCGTTCATTTTCAAGGCCGCTCCACGCATAGTCATCGCGCCTCACGTCCACGTATACGAGCTAACAAATTGTTCGCTGGACTCGCAGGAACCCGACCCACGAGACGATCTTTCCGGAACCGACGTCGCCCGAAAACTCTCCATCCTCTCCCGACTCATCCCCACCTCCCCAGCCCTCCCCGAAGGCTACGCCTCCATCCCCACTCAGTCTCTCGTCCCGGACGTCCTCTCAAACGCATCTTCCAAGGAGGAGTATCTCGAACGACTGGAAGAGGGGGACGAGTACTTTGATAAGCTTCGTGAGGAGGCGGGCAAGGAGGGCCAGGTCGTGAGATATGTCGGGGTGATCGATTTGAAGGAGGGTAAAGTGGAGGCCAAGTTGGGCAAGTGAGTTTGACGGCTTTTTTTCTCTCACTCGTCTAAATCCCTTATTTCGGTTTGGGACTGGAACACAGACTCAGTATCGGTCAGGCCGGGGATAGCAGGGATGGAAGAAGGTCTGAAGCTGATTCCTGGAATGGCTTTATAAGATACCCCATCGATCACGCTTTCGCTACTGCTCTCAAAGGATCAGATAACATCATCTCTTTCCACACCAAGCGGTGAGTCATATCAATGTTCACGATCAATATGACCTAAGCTGATTCACCGACCTCCGTTGGACAGATACTCCCCTCGCCCGCTTATCATCCAAGGTGCGGGTGCAGGCGCAGACGTCACTGCCATGGGTGTGACTGTGAGTCTTTGGTCATTCGTCGATCATCGGCCCGTTCATGAGAACTGATCTGGGTCGTCTTTTCCAATTAGTCCGATATGATCAAGATCCATGAGAGACTTACTACTCGAGTTTGAGAAGGTTGAATTCGAGTTGCGTTGATGAGTTATGTGATCAGAGTGAGGGACGAAGAAGCAATAGTGGATGTTCAGAGTGGTCGGTCGCACAGACAGCTTATCAAATGGAATGTTTGGAAGCATATGATATGCAGTTTCAATTTGTACAGCCCATTGCTGTATTCAGGTGTGAAAGCGTCAGGAAGCATATCACAGCCACGACTGTTAATCAGTGGATTTCACGTTAGCAGCATTGTATTCTTTGCGTTGACAGTCTTGTGTAAAGACTCGGTGGTTGCCATCCGACTTTGCATTTCTTCGATTCAGAACATCATGCATTTTGTTTTGACATTCCTAGCCTCCTTCCGTTCTGCTCATCATCCCTCATATTGGGCGAATTGACATTAGAACCACAATAGAGCCTTTACATGAGCCTGTTGACGAGAGCCTTTGTAAAGTCGGTGGTGGTGGCTTGGCCTGTAAGATGGAGATGAGTGATCAGCAATGGTTCTTATACGCTGTCGAGCTTCCACGAGGTCTTTCTATCTTCTGCTTGGCTGCGTTCTGCATTCCCAGAATAGCTCCAGATTCCGCCAACCCATAATATATCTCCAGCGCTGAATGGTACTGAATAGTTCCTAAAAGCATCGGCGCTTCCTTGCGCCGCCCCACAAACATAGAGACTTCAGTAAAACAAAACTCACCTCCCAGATCAGCAGTCCTGATCTTACCCTCCTTGACCAGATCGTACGTAGCACCGGCGATCAAATTGGCCTGGCTCTCGAGACCAAGATGTCGGAGCATCATGGTAGCAGAAAGGATGAGGGCGGTAGGGTTGGCTTTATTGGTTCCCATGATATCCTTACCGACGTGTCGACATCCGGGCTCGAACAGCGCGTATTCCTAGATCCAGTGATTTGTCAGCGAACTTTGATAGGTGTGATATAGATGATGTCTCGGGGGAAGGGAACCCAAACTCACTCGGCCAAAGTTACAACCGGGAGTGATACCAGGTCCTCCAACAAGAGCGGAACCGATGTTGGCACAGATAGTACCGTACAACTACAGGTCGGCGACATCAGCATCTCTCCATCCGATAATTCATACACATCGTTTGATCAGTCGATACTCACGTTAGGCTACAGGATGAAATCAAAGCAATGCAATTGTCAGCGACTATAGCTGTCATGCAGCCCATTATCAACTCACCATGACCATGACGTCGAATTGTTGAGGCTTGGAAACAAGCTGCATGGCGGTGTTGTCGACGATCATGGAGTCGAACTTGATCCCAGTGTGTCCGTACTCCTGTTCGGCAATTCGCTTACAAGTGTTGAGGAAGAGACCGTCACCGAGCTTCATGATGTTGGCCTTGTGGACACAGGTGACCTTCTGCGGGAGGTATAGAGGTGTCAGCAGTGGATCATAGTAGCCTCTCCCATCTTTCAGCCGAGAAACTGGTTGCTTTTGCGACCTGGTCCAGTGCTCCCTCATCCGCTGCTCCCATACGCTTCATTGAGATTTAAAAATAGTCGCGTTTGCCACCGATGCTTCCTGCCCAGCACGCCCGTGCAGAGGGTTGCTCGTCCGACCGGACCGCGACAAAAGGTGACATCACTTACCTTCCTGTTGTTCTTGATAGCGAAGTCAAAAGCGAACCTCGCGATTCTCTCCGCCTTTGCTCTAGTAGAGACCTTCAAGCTCTCCACGACACCTGGGAAAGACTGGTGTTCGAGACCCGAATATTCACCCTCTGTGTTCTCACGGATGATGGCGAAATCGACGTTGTCGTGTCGGGTGGGGAAACCGGGAAGGGACTTGCAGACGACGACGGAGGCGTAGATATCGAGTTGTTGTCGCATGGCAACGTTCCATGAGTTATGGCCAGTTTGGTCGATAGGAGTGTAGAGGATACCTGGGCGAGGAAGGCATAGTCAGGCATTGGATTTCGACACCTATACCAGGAGTATGACGATTGACCCGCGGAACGAAAAGACGTTGCACACCGAGACGACATGGACTTTACAGAATGAACTATGAACATAATCACTCACCCTTCAATCCGACCTTGTTTCTCTTCAAACTCTCCATGGCCTCCTGAAAAAGCTCATCACCACCGGTAGTCTCACCGGAGACATCATATTGTTCCCACTGGACAGGGACTTTGAGAGCATCGAAGATCTCCTTGACGGAATCGGCGACTTCTTTACCGATACCATCACCAGGGACGAGAGTGACAGTGTATTTGCCTGCGTGGGTGATGTTGTGTCAGACTTTCTTCCACTGGTGCAATAAGCAGAGGAGACGTATCACATACCACCGAATTTAGCAGGGAGCTAAGACAACAACATCAACGTCAGTTTGAATCTTGCTCTGGCTGATACGAAGATGAGGGAAACTCACCCTCTTCTCGTCGGCGATAGTGGCCATGGATCGAGCGACGGGGACTCGCTGTGGGTCACGACGGACATGATGTTGGGCGAAGGAGTAGCATGATGGTGAGAGAAAAGGATGAGGAGAGGACAGAAGACAAGAAAGGAAATACACAGATCAATCAGCATTCCTTCCATTTTGATCATACACGACGTCACGACTCCACTCACCCGCACAGCGGCAGTCCTCATGGCACTTCCTACAGAGCTTCGGAGAGAGTTGGAGAGCATCTTCTGATGTATGTGTGTAGGGTGAGGGGGGAAGAGTTGACAGGAAGGAGAAGTCTAGGAAGGAGAGGTCTGTGTATGGACAGAGTCGAAAGGTTTGTAAACCGAGCAGATGAAAGAGTTGTTGGTGTGCTTGAGTGCGTTTTCGTGGCCCTCTCTCTGATGCATTTCAGGGGCGTATTCAGGTGGTTCGAACGGAGCAAGTCGGCCGAATACCGCCGAGCTCAATCTGAAATATTTCTGAAATCTGTTGCTCATGCATGGATTCTGATCAACCACTGCTCTATCCATATCTTATCGCTCTCTGTGACATCACCCAGTTCATGACACATGATCAACAAGTGTAGAGCTGCTCATCACAAGCTCATAAACGTCTTACGACCCTCATACACTCCCTTCTATCGCACACCAGAGCAGAAACGACCGCTTCGACAGCTCACCAACATGTCCGACCTCCCCCTTTCAAGTCCACCAGCTAACGCCGAAGCCTCCACCTCTGCCTCTGCGAACTCGCCACCACTTGACACGTCTATACTCCTGTCATCAGAAGAGATCAGCGAGAGGAGGAGCGTCGCAGACAAATGGCTGAAACCTAATGGGCCTCCTGTAGGGGTCACTTTCGGTGCACGACTATTGAAGGACGAGGATGATGTGTTCAATCATAACGCTTGGTGAGTGATATTCCAATCACTCAGCTCACGGACTGTGCTTGCCAGAACGCACAGGAAGCTGGGGTGATACTAAAGGTAGCCTACTCAGGGACCATGTCACCTTGCCGGATGACTTCAGAGAGAAAGCAGAGGAGATCATGGAATTACATCGATCGAGTCCTGTCGCTGAAAACTTACGGGGTGAGTTCAGTTCCGTGATTTGTGAGGCACATCATTGATGACACATGAGAGGTGCTAATCAAAGCACTACACAGAGGACTATAATGGTAGACCGGCACATTACTGGAACAAGTTCTACTCGCAACATGAAGCAGGGTGAGTGACCAAGCCAAGTGACGATATCCGGCAAGAAAGGTGCGATATTGACATCCCGTCACTAGTTTCTTCAAGGACAGAGGATGGCTGCGACTGGAGTTTCCCGAGTTGGTAGCGTGCAGTGAGCCGGATGTGGGTTCAGCTTCGGGGTTTTGAGCTGAGCTGCACCTGCTAATAATTTTCACGTAGGCTGGACCGAAAGTCGTTCTCGAGGTTGGATGTGTGAGCCGATCTTTCCATCCTCTGCAAGGGATATCAGCTGACGTGGTGCTCTGCACGGTGATCTCATAGGGAGCAGGCAACACGGTTTTCCCGTTATTACTGAGAAATGAGAATCCAGAGTTGGTGGTTCACGCGACCGACTATTCCTCTGCAGCGGTCAAAGTAGTTCAGGTGAGCTGAAATGGGGCAGAAGGCTTGACTGTAGCTGATGAGAGAGCATGTCAGGTCAACAAGATGTATCCTCGTCCAGATCATGGAAAGGGAGTCTTACACGCTTCTGTATGGGACATCACTTCGAAACCTGTCTCTACACCCTTACAAACCGATACGACGACCTCTCGATCGACATCGATGTTATCGTCTCTACAAACAGATCATACCTCCTCTTCACTCTTAGCATCGGTATCTTCCACGGCATCAGCATTTCTGGAGCAAGCAGCGTCAGCATTATCACTCAACAACAACGACATCGCTTCATCACCGTCAGCATCGTCAGTGACAACATCATCTACAGCCGATTCGACAGCATCATCTGAAACACCAACATATTCTCTGCCTGAAGGGATAACACCAGGCTCCGTCGATGTCATATCAGTCATCTTTGTGCTTTCTGCATTACATCCCAAAGAATGGGATCAAGCGATCCACAACCTCTACACTGTGAGTCCCCGCGACCTTTAGATCGAGTTCACCCTTCGCTCTCCTCTGACCTCGACAGAAGGCAGCGTGAAGCCTGGGGAACACAATACTCACACCGACATTGTCCTCGATAGGCTCTCAAACCTGGCGGTCTGCTCCTCATCCGCGACTATGGTCGACATGACCTCGCTCAACTCCGTATTCGTAAAAACAGACTGCTGGATCCGGAAACACCGAATCTGTATATCAGAGGGGATGGTACAAGGGTTTACTTTTTCGAGAAGGAGGAGTTGGAGAAGCTTCTGACGGCGACGCCGGGAGGGGGGGAAGACGGGGAGAGGATGTTTGCGGTCGAGCAGCTTGGGGAGGACAGACGTCTGGTGAGTGCTACAACGTGGTGGGAGTACATGAGGTCAGAGGATCAGAGGCACAGCTGACGTGTCGCGCATTGTCGTGTAGCTGGTGAACCGAAAAGAGAGAAAGCAAATGTACAGGATATGGCTTCAGGTCAAAGCGAGGAAGCTGGCTCAGAGCTTTCAACGATGATGTGTACGTCACTATGCACCTCCGTATAGCATGCAGGGGCCATGTAGGTAGTCAAGCAGGCGAGATGAAATGCAGAGCGAAGCCCGTTGGACGAGGGTTTCGCGTGCTCTGCTGCACTTGACTTTATATCGGTCTCTCCCAAATGGTTGGTCCCCACAAAACCTGCTGAAGGGGAGCGACATCGCTACTGCAACGATAGACAGATTAGTTTTAGACGCAAGCCAGAAGAGGCCTGTCCTATTCAGGGAAAGCGGTCAACTCACTGATTAGTAGCAGTACTCGAGTGGTGACGATCACGTGGTTGCCAGGGCAAGTCGGTCACCGCGCATTCAAGTCCAAGCAGCTTAGTACTAGTAACTAGTTAAGACAATCACATTCCCCGTCCAACTCGATTGTTGTATCCACCGGCATCTCTTTTGGGTTATAACACTCCCTCACGATCATGTCCTAGTCGTCATACACGAAACCATGTCAACACCATCACTGTCACCACCTCCACAACCGACGACAACGCCGATGACAGGTTCAGATCCACCTCGAAGGAGGTTCGGTTCCTTCGCTTCGTCCAACGGCAACGTTCCCAAGCCTAGACCGGGTACCATCGGCCGACCATCGTCATCCTCTTCCAATCGGTCGCTATCTCCCACTTCTTCGCCTGCGTTTCTGATACCTCCAGCACCACCAGGGCCACAGCGTACACGGTCTGCATCGTCCGCTTCCTCCACGGGCAACACCTCCAGCCTGGGTGCTGGGACGAGTGGAGGACCTACCTCACCTGCTGCTGCCTTTGACATCACACTCGCAGCTGACAAGGCACAACAGTGGCTCTCGACATGGGCACCGAGGGGCGAAGGCAGAGGTAGGGAATTCCTTAACAATACGCTGAACGGAGTCGCCAGTGTGGCCAGTACCGTCTCCAGCGGACTCAATGCTCGAGCCACTGGAAGCGTAGCGGGAGTTCACGACAGGGAAGGTCTCGGAGGAGGTAGTCGACCGAATAGCTTCGTCTCGTTCCCACCTTCTTCCACTGGATCAGCTTCTACTGCTTCTCCATCGACAAGTCCAGAAAGCAGAATAGGGGGTGGAAGCACACCCAATTCTCCTCCTGCTCCCTTACATACTTCTTCGACACCTCAATTGTCAGGAGCTCAAATCATTCCCGGAGGAGGTCCTTCCAGTGGTGGAAGGAAGATTCCTCAGCCTGCCAACCTTGCGAGATTAGGTCACGCAGCAACCACCCCGACAGCACCGACATTGAACGACACTGCCTCGACAACCTCGTCTGGGACACAGAGTCTGCGTCCAGCGATATCATTGCTTGGAAGTGCCGGCTCAACAAGTACAACATCACTCCCACCTACTCAGCCTCACGGGCCATCACATCTTGGACCTAACGCGTCTTCCACTTCGATCAACAATCATCGAAGAACATCGTCAACCACATCTCATCATCGTACGTCATCTTTCGGTCTGGGCAGCTTGAGCACGCAGCTGGGTGGGGGGACCGGTGGCAAGAGTCCCTCAGTATCGAGATCCAGTTCGGTGACTGCCAAGTCTGGTCCGTCTATGACTACACGCTCCGCAGGGATGCCTTATAAGATCGGGTTTCAACCACAGGGTGTGAGAGCAGATAGGACGGGAGAGTACGTCGAGGTTCGAAAGTTGAAAGGCGAGGACAGGGAGAAAGAAGAAGGAAGGTTGGGTAGAAGATGGGCAAAGGTGAGCTTACAGTTTCAACGATCTTGAAGCACCACGTTGATATATACCATGACCACACACGATAGCTCGTCGACCTTCATTTCAACCCTACTGCGCCTCAGCCTCTACCAGTGGTCCCCATCCTGACCCGCTCCTCCTCATCGACGTTCTCCATCTCCTCTCTCGCTTCGGTCGACAAGCGTCGATCGCTACTCTCAATTGACGGAGCACTGGACGCTTTGAAACCGAAGGAGATGTTCAAGGGCTTCAAAGGACCTACAGGACCGGGCGGAGATGAGGGGAGGAAGCGAGGTGAGTGTTGAGGGGCCACAGTCGGCTGGCACTATCCGGAAAGCTAAATGTGGAGTGATCCTGGAACAGCTGCAGAACAGGCTATTGTGAAATGGGAGGATGATTCCGAGGTGAAGAAGTGTCGAATATGCCAGTATGTCGACGACACCCTGTGGGAAAATAGTTTCTACGCTCACCTTCCACGTCGTAGATCATCCTTCTCTTTATCGAACAGGAAACATCACTGTCGTCTTTGTGGACGTATCGTCTGTTCTCTTCCACCTACTCCACCCGCACTGCTCGCCGTCCAGATTCAATTGTTTGCACCTGCCGACCCCTCAGCGACTTCCACTCAGATGCAGGCGGGTCTCCCACCAGGGACGAGACGCGAAAAGTGCTCACTACTGCTGGTCGCTGACTGGAAGACGGGACGAGGAGAAGAGGTGGAAGAGGGATTTGTGGGATGGATGAAAGTTGAGGATGTGGAGAACGAGTCCCCATCAACTGCGGCTAGGTCACTCGATGGAGGAGGTTGGAAGAAGGAGAGGAGAAGATCGAGATTGAGTACGGGAGGAGGAGCAGATGGTGGTGCTAGGGACGATGGACGACTTGGTGTGGAAGGGGAGCAAAAGAGAGATGTCCCGCTACCTCAACAGCCGAAGGAAGTTCAGGTGAAAGGCATGAGGGTCTGTAGGGAGTGTTGGAATGTTGTCTCGTGAGTCCGACGATTTCATAAAGGGTCGAGTGCTGAACAGTCGAGTCTCATTGTACAGTCGGAAGCAAAAAATTCAAGATCAGCAACGAGTGACTGGTTTTGCGAGACTGTACCAAGCTATGAGGACATTGCAATCAGAGATTGAGGATCTGATACCAGATTACGAAGATCAATTGATGGAGCTGACGTGAGTGATCCCCGACTCGACGTGTCTTTTACCCTGGTGCATGCCCCTTCCTCTTGTCCGAGGAACTTTTACCTGTCACAATCCTGTACCTGAACCGTGCTGACGAAGACCTTTTCGTCTCTAGCGAGTCTACCGAAGCTGTGGATCCACCACCAGAAACGGTCGCTATGCACAAAAACCTTCTCACACTGTTTACGCAATACGAGCATCTCTCCAAGAGGATCACCAATCTCCCCTGTGAAGAAGGAGGCTCACAAGCGAGTGTGCAAAGTGCTGTCGCGAGGAGTGCGGCTGGGTTCTTGGGGAAAGAGATGGTCAAACTCCAGGTGAGTAGAGGGATGATCGTCGCGGCAGTAGTGGCGTCTGTGCTGCGACGGAGCTTGGGGCTAGACACTGAATTGGGGCGAGACCACAACGCTGATCGTGGACTTCTCCTCCTTCGTGACCATTAGGCTCTTCCACGACTACAGAAGAAAGCAGCTGCAGCCAAACGGAAGTCCATCCCGGTCCTTGAGACGACATTGGCCGACACGTTGAAACTAGAAGGTGATGAACATGAACGAGCACTCGAAGATGTAGCGGTCTTCTTACAACCATTGTTAGAGCAAGAAGCGCAACTAGAGTGAGTTCCAAGCCGAGACTCTGGGTTCGGAATATCTGCAATTTTGCAAGTCGGAGGAGCGGATATAAGCTGATGTGTTTCCCTCGTGGTTGCAGATCATATATCGCCGATGCCAATGCCCAGAGAAAGTATGAAGACGGGAAAGCTTTACAAGAGGCTTTGAAGGAGATCAGGGCGGAGATTGAGAGGATTACGAAGGCGGGGAAGTAGGGGCGTTGGCGGATGGGTTGAAAAAGTATGGTGGACTCAAAAATACAGTTGTATTGATCATTAGATTTTTGGTTGTACAAGGGAAATGGCAAATCATGAAGACAGACCACACATATGTTCGTCATACAAAGCTTGATGCGACCAGTGTCATCGAGACACGTATACTCTACAAATCGACTGTACACATGATTGTCTGCTGGTGCAGAAATATGGAACGCTTGTACGCCCAAGATTCATAGAGATGGAAGACGGCGGAAAGACCCGAGATAATAGGCTCGTTCGTCAATGGTGATTTCGATTTGAGTGGAGCTCGACGATCTCTTCAGCTTTCTGGATAAGGTGTCGTATCGCATCTGGATTCGAGACATACATGTACATTAGCCGACCATACCATACCATACCATACCGTATCGTATCGACCACACTGTCACTTCTTCACGACGTGTTTTCCTCATGGGGGTGATACAGTACTCACTCTTATGACTTGTCCAGAATCGGTGTTGTTCGTCCCTTGCTTGTTGGTCATCATCAAGACTAGTCGAGATTGGTTCGTGAGGATGAGAAGAAGTGATATGATCATGTAGATGATTCAGACTTTCCAGGATCTAGTCCGCCGTCCATGTCATCTAATCAGCCCGTCCATTCCACAACTTGTATATGCCTTTGCCTTTGCCTTTGTAGGGACCGAGGAGTCCACTTGAAAGAAGAAGTGACCGTACTGCCGCCACTCACCTCTTTCGATAACGTCTTCGACCTCTCCTCACCAAATACCCTCCCGCTCCTTCCTTCTTCCACATACCGATCTTTCATCCCCTCAAATTCTTTCGCTTGCGCAGTCACTTGGGCAGGGGTCTGGACCACTACCACGTTTCGATAATGTCTCGAATACGCTTCGGTCAGGACCGCAATGAGGAGTGTGACAGTGGCTACACCGAATATCTGCGAAATTGTGTTGTGTCAGACACCGTATTCGGATTGTCCTGGGCAGCGATTACTACATTGCCGAGGTGGAGACCAGTCGACGGGGAGGAGAAAGAGAAGTGTCATTGTTTCAAAGGATGATGTTGCGATTGAAGGGCAAGAGTGGTTCGTGGTTATTGGACCACTTACCGCCCAGATGATGAAAAATGCCCTGCCGGCTGGAGTTTGAGGCGCCACTTCGCCATACCCTGTAAACGCCATTGTCAGCGAATCATTCCCATCCGCGGCACAAGAGGCTTCCAAACATTCCTCCTCAAGTCACTGCCCCAGAATAAGGATGTCTCGGCCGACCTGATTCCAACGCGTCCGGCAGGGAGCTCGATTTGAAGGGCAAGTGAAAACTCACCGATCGTCGTGAACGTCACGAAGCAGAAGTAGAAGGCGACGAACCATGACCAGTCCTGTTCTGTGGGTCAGTTCTGATTATGCACCAAGAAAGATGGCTTTGACGCACCTCAGTCTTGCAGAATACGGTAGCTCCTACAAGCCAGAAAAGCAGGAAGAGGGTCATGGCGAATGCAAACTGTAGGTCGGTTCAGGAATCGATCATGGAGAGGCGACAGGGAGGATGGAGATAGACAGATAGTCAGCAAACTTGAACACCCTCAACACATCATTCGTCAACTGCAACAACCCACCTTGATCCAATTCTCCATCTTTTCCTCCTTGGCCAATCTCTCTTGAATTTCACGATACCCTTCCTCACTGCTCAGACTTTGTTGATTCAGCTCGTCCTCTCTTCGTTGTAGGTCATCGAAGCTGCGTTTCTGTTCCTCACCACCTTCTAATGATCCACCCGCCTCGTCACCATGGTGCGACATTCCCATCAAAGCTTCCCCACCACGAGACTCTCCTCTGGATATCGCCAGATTGTTCATGGCCTCTCTTTCCACTCCTTCGATATCTTGATCACTCAAAGCCCCCACATTCAATTTCTTCCCCTTCGCTCCACCTCTCACTCCACCTCCTCTCGTAGCTATCCATACAGGTTTCCCTACCTCTTCCAGCCTTTTCTCTATCGCTGCTCTTTTCGCCGCTTCCTCTTCCCTCTGTCTCTTCCGTATCCTATGTCTTTTCAGCATTTCGTGTCTTCTCCTCCTATATGCCGCATTCCAACTCTCCACAATGGTATCTCGTGCCGTCCCGACGGTGACTGCAAGCGTGAGGATACCCACTGGAGCATAGAAGAAGAGGAAGATCTTCGCCCCGATGGTCGACGGTGTGACATCGCCAAACCCGATGGTTTCGATGGTCACCACAGTGTAATATAAAGCGTTTTGAAACGAAATGTGAGGGACGAGGAAGTTGAAGCATAATGCGCCTAGGGCGAGATAGACAAGCATCATCATGGTGATGATGACGAGATTTCTCTGTTTCGGCGTCAAGCCACTTCCGGATCTCTTGAAATCTGGTGTTCGAACAAGATCGTAGATCAGGGTAGCGTTGGTGAACATACTTGCTGCGGTCGAACAGACACATAACCAGAACGCTTCACTGTATGTGAAGCCATCATCGACAGCGTGGACGACCCCGAATATCGTCACGGCGACGATGTTGATGACGTCGTGTATGGTCAAGCCGACAATGGTGATTATCGTCGAGGAGAACACTCTGCGTTCGAGGAAACGAGAGATCAGAGCGATGTTGGCGATGATCCCACATGCCATGGAAATGGCTAGTCCGACATCTAATAGCACAGGGTTCGACTGGTAGACCACAGGAACATTGTTGATCGTCCGGACATACCAATGTTCCGTCAAACCAGGTATTTCGAGGAGGATCGAGAACGGTTGCAAGAGTCCGGAAAGGATGGGCGTCCAACGGTATTTCGGTGGGACGTAGTCGGGATCCGATGGATCGGGCTGTTGTTGAGACGAAGAGGTCGAGGAGGGACTGCCAACTATAAAGATTCGCAAGGAATGCCAGAACCCGACGTATGACGGATCATGCCGATTGGCCCAAGACGTACGAAGAAGCGCTGGTAAGGATCGTTTTGGAGGTGACGGAATTTCCGACTCGGTGGCGTGGGAGAGGTCCTTCTCGTCCAATGAAGAGTGTACGGGTACCAATTCAAGACTCGTTTGAACTCGTCGTCTAGTCTGGTCTCGATGGGAAGCACGGTCAGCCGAAATTGCTTCGATATCGATACCGTCGGTTGCGGCTAGTCCCGAAAAAGCGATTTGATGACTCGATCCAGCGTTCTCCCCTGATCCGACCGATCCGAGCTCCACACCGCTCAACCGCTTCTCCTCTGCTTGCAAGTACAACTCATCATCCTGGATCATCTCCCTCATCTCCTTGTCCATCCAGCGTTCATCTGACCCTTTAACTTCGTCCTCATCACACGACGAGCCTCTCGTCCCGTGCTCGGGCTCTTCGATGATATTGCCCGATCGATACCGCCTGGGTTGGGGAACCGGCAGGGAGTTGGAGGAGGAAGAAGAAGAAGCGTAGCTCGTCATTGCCGGCAGAGATGTCTATGGCATGGTCCCCGTCATCTGATTACCTAGTGTACCATTGTCGAGAGAATAGACGACCGAAGGGGAATCCTCAACGTGCTGGTTTCTCGAGGCTCATGATCATGACACGTCTCCAGATCCGATCTCGTCTCATCGATAGACATCAGACATCGACATGCTCCGCCAGACCTTCCAGATCCCGTATTTAACGAGCAGAGATAAGCAAAAGAGGTACGTAAACCCGTTCATTCCACTTGACCCTCGTCGATCATTTGCTTCTCCCAAGTGCCAGGTACGATAGACCCCCCACTTTATTTTCGATGCCCCCTTTGCCACTTTGCCACCTCGTACCGCGCAACCTCCACTTGGGACACTGCGTCCCATCCATTCACAGCTGCCTGACACATCCTGTACACCTACTCCTTTTCTTTCAGTGATTCGACGACTCGGATCCTCAGCGAGTCCATGCACCTCCCCTCTCCCGCCAGACATGCCCCGACTCGCTCCAGACTACCATTACACGGGCTACAGACCTCCACGATTCGCCTATCTCCGTTCCTTTCTACCGGTCCTAGCCCTCATCCTCATCTTCAGTTTCTCCCTCGCGAGCTACTCCCTCTTATCGCATTTCAGGAGTCCGGCAACGAAACAGCAGATAGGATGGCAATCATGGGATGTGGTGGAGGTCACTACTGTGTCGGATGAAGTTGACATAGGTTTGGGTCAAGGCGGAAATGGGACGGGCAAGGAGGAGGAATTCGTGCCTAGTATACCTCTGGACGATTGGGTGAGTAGCAATGCTACACTAGCCTGAAACTCGGTTCGATAGCTGACAGCAATTTCAAGGATCCATTGGCACTACATACAACAGGCTGTGAGCAAGCTTCTGATCGCTACCCTGAGCGCACCACTGACAGCTCTTCTATTCAACGCAGTAACGGAAATAGCTATCAGACCATGTTACTTTCCCCCATACGTTTTTCCCTCGTACTGTGCACCTGTGACAACACCCGAGCTCGACAAGACAAGAGGCAAATGGGTCATAGTGGAGAAAGATCTAAATCTGAAGACAGGATTATGGTGAGCTAGCTGATCCTGTTTCAACTTCAGGAGAAGGGAGTAGCTCACGAGAGTTGAAATCTCATAGGTACTTGAATGTATATTATCGACGAACGAGAAGACTGGATGTCGAACTGATCACCGATATTCGACTCGCTTCTGAACCTCCTCCAGACGATGTCAAGCTTGAGCTGGAAGGATGGACGAAAGCGGATGGAGACCTACATAATGGTCTTTGGCCCAGTCAGGACGAGTTGAGGTTGTGGTATAAAACAAAAGCGCAGACCTGGGACGATTGGAAGAGGAGGGATCGCAAGAGACGAGAGGGTGAAGAAGCCCAAGGAGGAGAAGAAGACTCGACGGAGACAAATGGTACGACACCCGATGGAGCGGTGGAAGAAGTGATAACGGAGCCTGAGACCGAGGGTGATACAGATTGGGGATACGAAAGTGATGACATCGTCACGGAGATTGATGTGGTCTACGGAGACGATGACCCGTTCTTTGGATTTGAGAGAATACAGGGAGGCAAAGTGACTGAGACGAAAGTCAACAAATGGGAGAGCGTCGATATCGCTTACAGAAAGGGTACTCCAGGTGAGTGTTGACTTTCACCTCAGACGCGATGATGTAGTTTTGACGCGATAGTCATGACAGTTGCTCCTCGCGCGAAGGTCCCCACATTCCATGCAGACGGGGCTTTTAAGATCATGCAAAGTGAGCTGCAGATCGTCCAGCATCATGACATTGAAAGGCGCAGCTGACTCTGCCATCCAGTCGCCGACTTGCATTACTCCGTTGGCAATGGCGAGTGCAGAGATACGGACAAGTCACCGTGTGTTGGAGACCCAGATACAGCAGCATGGCTGGCCGAAGCTTTGGACGCTGAGAAACCAGATCTGGTTGTGAGTCAGCTTTGGCATCGTTGCTGACGCATTCCTTGCTGATGCACCGTGACCGAGTAGGTGTTCTCCGGTGATCAGCTCAATGGTCAGCAGACTAGCTATGATTCGAGATCTGTTCTGGCGAAATTCGCGAAACCAGTCATTGACAGACAAATACCGTGGTGTGCTGTATTTGGCAATCATGATGGGGAGATTGCGGAAGATACCGAACTGCAGATGCGGATGCTGCAAAACATGCCTTACTCATTAGCAAGGGCAGGACCTAAAGCGGTGGATGGCGTAGGAAACTGTGAGTGGTGAAGAATGGGATCATGGTTTACAAAGCTCACCCGCAGATTGGTGACAGATTACATCAAGCTGCATTCGAGCGACGCGTGAGTGGTGCGAAAGCACGGTAGGGATTTGTGTTCCTTGCTGACGCAACTCACAGCTCCAACATGCACCTATTCACCCTCTACTTCCTTGACTCCCATGCTTACCAGAAGAAAACGCTGCCTTGGGCAAAAGCGGACTACGACTATATCAAGACGTGAGTAGATGACCGACTCGATGCATCGATGTGCTCATCTACCTTGTACCTCAGATCTCAGATTGACTGGTATCGCAATGTCTCCTCCGGAATCAAACCGATAGAAAGACCCTTCAAGCCAGATGGCGTGGATGATCTCGGTCATATATGGTCTGCTCGTTCACGTCCGTCTCGATTGCCGCGAGAGGAGACCACCTTAGCCAAACCCAATGCCATGATGTGGTTCCACATTCCTCTCCCGGAAGCATACAATGACGCTGATACATCCGGCTTTAATGGCGAGGCTCTCGATCTGGGAAGTCAGATGGATGGCGAGGGGAGCAGCAAGCACAACTCGGGATTCTTCTACAACGGTGTCAAAGCTGCCTTCGAGACGGATGATAGTAGCTCCGACGAGGAATGGTACAACACAGTAAAGAAGACAGAAGTAAAGGTATTGAGTCATGGTCATTGCCATAACACAGATAGATGCAGGCGTACCGATGGGGTTTGGTGAGTGACGCCGATGCTGGGAATCCAGACTGAAGATCCAGAGGAGAATCTCAAGCTGACGCTCTGTACTAGGATGTGTTTCGATGGCGGATCCAGTTTCTCAGGCTACGGCCAATTGGGTTTCGATAGAAGAGTCAGAATATACAAGCTGAGCGAATATGGAGAGAAAGTAGAGACGTATAAAAGGTTGAGCGGTGGGAGAGTGATTGATGAGCAGGTGCTGGTGGGGAATGGAGCTGCAGATGGAGTGGGTGAAGATCCGACGACCTATCGATGAGCTCCGAAATTTGTTGTTACGTTGTAATTTGGAAATATACGGATGAGATGCATGGCGTCCAGAGATGGTATGGTCAGTCCGGCGTCATGTATTCTTGATGTGTCTGTCACTGAAAAAGGCAGCACGAAGCGGACAGCGTGACAAATGAACGATCAAAGCTCTGTGAGACTGGGCTTCTTGGTCCGACCGGTACAACTTTGTTAAAAAGATTTGGCAAAGATACGAGCGACGATCCCTCCCTGATGAGCAATGTTTGACGATCACGAAGACGGCACGGATCGATCATCCAAACATGAGATGTAGAGCAGTCTTCTCAAAAAGGTATGTAGCTGGGATGGATCAGAAGCATACCCGAACCGAGTGTGGATCGACCCGAGCGAGAGAAGATCTGGGTCAAAGGGGCTCATATGTGTGTGTGTGTGTGTGTGTGAACAACGAAAGGAACATGCATCGAAATAGGAAAGCGAATGATAGTGGCCCCCCATTCTGATTTTACTTTACACTTTCTTCTTCTTCTCGGTAGCGTTACTCTTACCCATCAACCTATTCTTTGTCCATTCACTTCCTACTCTTCCCGAATCACAGGGGTCCTGTATATCGATATCTCGAATCCGCTCCCCGTCGACCAATTTAGGTTTTTCATGACCTGTTCGACCCGTCCCTAAGAAAGATCCCTTCGACTACAGTACCACGATCTGGCTCGGGGGAAGTGAACGAGCTAGAATTACGACAAGATAGACGATAGCAATGTCGATGAACACCCCAATCGTCAAGCAGATCAACCGAGTTTCCAAGAGGGATTTGGGCGAACTGATATACCTCTATCTGCACACCACTCCGCGAGACTTGACGGTGAGTGAGGGCGACATGATGAGCGTACAGTAATCAGATACAGTATCAAAGGGAGGACTCGCCAGGAGGAAAAGCTGAGGAATCACGTCTATCCACCGTTCAGTTCTCATCAGCCTTGGCGGCCGCTATAGAGGATGTAGTGCTTGGTTCTGTCCTTTTGCAAGTGAGTGAGGTGGTTCGCGACTCCAACACCGCAGAGATAGACGTCCTGAATTTGGCGGTTATCTCCACTGAAGACGCCATATAACATACCCTAGCTGACCGATGTTACTCTCGCAGATCACCCGATATCTCCCTTCGTTCTGGCGCTCGGACCCCATTTGGGCGCTGTGCGGGATCGTCTTTGGCATGATGGTATGTCTGTAAGTCTGGGCGATTTCTTCGATCATAGTCCGAGTTGAATGCTGATTGACGGAAATCAGTGGTCAATTCGCTATGAACCTCTGGCAGGTGAGTGAAGGAGGGGTCCGACCTATCACTGCTTCTCGAACAAGACAGTCTGCTGTGCTGCCCTCTGCGCCGCCATTGTCATCGCTCTCGATGTTTCTCATCTCCGAGAGAATGCTGAACCGACGCCTTTTTCTCCCGTCCAGACCCACCGCTTGATCGATAAGGCTGCAACGGCACTGACCGAAGTCGTCGTCGCCGACGTGAAAGCGAATATGGGCGTACTCACGGTGATCGGTCTGATGAACGCTGTCGCGGCGGGCTACTTTGCTCAGCGGGCTTGGAATGTGAGTGGAAGTCGACATCATCTTCCGAGGGTCATGATCAGTTGCCTTACAGACATCACTGGGAAGTGGTGCGGTACAGAACATTGTTCTCGGTGGATCATGCTGATAGGTGATCATTCGGCAGATGGCCGGGAAGAAGGTCTGGCTGGCATGTCCGTTGATCCTCGGTATTTTCTCCTCCCTTGGGTTGAGCTTTGGGTGAGCGATTGCACCATTCTCGTTGCCTGTCTGCTGCATTTACCCCCCCTTTTCCCTGTCGGAAGGAACGGATCGACTCCTTGTCAGCAAGCACTGACGAGAATAGTCGCGCAGCGTCGCCATCAAAGGACTCTTGCTTCCCTCACTCGCTGGCGAACCGTCGAACGCCCGACTGATGCAGTACAAAGATTGGCTCGATACTGACAACCGGCTGGTTGTCATATGGACGGCGATCTCGCTTGTCAAAGATATTCTCGTGTGTGGACTGAGTGAGTAAGATACGATCAGCCTGACTTGGAGGGCACGCCTTTGATAGCTAAATCGACGCGTATCGCAGTGACGATCATGTTGCTCAAATCCAAAGATGAGATCCAGCAGAGAGAGAGGACCTTGTTCAGGCTGCTCTTACGATTGACATATGAGACTATGTGAGTGGCGAGTGTCAATCATTGATGGGTCGGAGTATTGACGAGTGGTCAGGTTCGGCCCAGTCGCCATTAACGTCATCAATCTGGCTGTTGTGGTTGACCAAGGTGCCACTTTTGGTGAGTCGGTCCTCGTGATATCGCATTTGACGTGAATGTTTCATCAGCCGGCTACTCTCGCATCGTCAGTTGGGTCCTCGGCCCAATCTATTTCTCCTCAATTCTCCAATCTCTCAACTACCGCAAAGACGTCCAACAGATCCTGCAGGTCCAACCTCAGCGTCGCCAGTCTCATGGAATGTCCTCCATCCTGAAGAGATCGACAGAAAGGGAGCCGAGTCCCATTCCTCTATCGTCGATCGATTTGGGTCATAAGGGCGTTCTTGATCGACGACAACTTAGGAAGAGCGAGGAAGGTTGTGGCTCAGATAAGGAAGTGCGATTGCACTATGTGACTGGTCATGGATCGCCGAGGTCTAATATGGCCACTACGGCGGACTTGGAGATGAGGGAGAGATCACCTAGTCCAGATGTCAGTATCGTCTTAGGCGGGGAGAAGGGTAGGCGTGGGTAAGCCGAAATAGCTCCTGACGTCGCGCCCCGTCGGAAATTGAAGTGGACGCGTCGTTACTGGAGGGAGAACATCAGGTGGGGAGTGAAAGCTGTGAAACATGAGCTTTGGCGCGAAAAGTGAGGCGCACGTCGACATGCCGAGTAGACTAGCACATTATCCTATGCAAAGTATGTGATCACATGTATGCTATGCTACTATTCGATAGACTCGAAGAGCTAGCCAGCATGTCCGATTCTTTCGGTAAACGGTAACGCGGAACCTGACTGACTCGTTCCCTCACCTCAAGGGAAAAGTCCCAAAAGCCAAAGCCACCAGGATTCGGTCTGTTTTTCTCCATGAGTTTTTCCTGAACCAAGAGAATGGGATCACGGTATTGGAAGGGCGTGTACCTGTATACTACTCCCTTTGCTTCGGATGGTAACGAGGACCTTGCAGGGGGCCATGGAGGGACGCTGCTCCCGCTCTCTCGATGAGCTCGGTGTGCACGTTCAGATGACATGCATACACGGGGTCGTCCGTGCGTTTGGGCCAGGTATGTGAATGACATTGCTGCTGCGATTGGCGAGCTCATGGGACAGATAGATATCCAATTCGGTCGACTGACGAGTCAGGATCATGACAGAGCAGAACGAGACAAGCCTCAATTGTCTAGCGCAATACATCCCATAATTTGGTGCGAGACTTGGCGTTCCGTTCCGAGGACATTATGTTTTCAGGGGTATACTGTAGTACACTCTCCCATCTCCGATCCTTTCTTCTTTCCATCCCTTGTCGCCATCTTCTACCATCCCATGGCAATCCCTAGACCAGAGAGACCAGAGCAGACCCTTTTCAGTACGAAGCTTATATGAGTTACACTGGCACCAACGTTACACGTACCTGTCTGGAAAAGAAGAAGTAAGAGAAAGAGAGAACCTACCACAGGAATAAAGCTCCGAGATCGATCAGATAAGGGGATGAGGGGATGAGGGGACGAGGCGCAAAGGGCGCACCGATGCGATGGCCCTAAACTAACGTTTGCACTCCGCCGTGACATGCAGATTATTGAGGTACTTAGCGTTTGACTGGACTGGACTGGAAGCTGGAGTAGTATGTCAAGCCGCTGCCTTACTCTCGTTCCGAGGGGAAGATGGGGATGTCAAAGGGTCCGGGGTACCTTTGCGAAGCGTAAGGAAGGGAGACTAAAGCTGACCTTGTGATCGGAAGTGAGTGTGGAAGCCGGTTTTATAGTATCGTATCGAAATGGATCGGGACCGGAAGGGAAGGGAAGGGGGCCTTCTACGATGATATAATATATGCAAAGGGGGACACATGTCATTCAGCGAAAGGAAGGTGAAGGAACGATTCATATCCAAGTATTTACCTACCTTTCGACTACTCCTTTGTGTAATCGTCGAGTCGGAATTGGCATCAGATCTGGTAAATTCACGAAAGGTTGCTCTTCATCATCATCAACAGGACGATTGACGACGGGAACGGAAAGAGCACGAATCGCAAACGTAGAAGGCGAAGGTGATAGTTCGATCACTCTGCTGCAACTGGCTGGACCAGACAACGACAACCGTGATATCTGAATTGTGCCCACCGCACCACGCAGACCAAAACAAAAGGTGCGCCGAGCTTTCGGTAGCCTTGACGACTCCACACCACCTTGTAACGATGATCGCCTATCCTCCGGAAGCTGCGGCCATTCTCGATGCTGCGATATACAATGCGCTGCACAGTGATCCTACACGCATCACCGTGAGTTTGATGGTCGTATTCTCCCTGCTGGTCTTCTTGATGTAATGATGGGTGGGGTATATGTACCTTGGAGAATTGGCGAGGTCAAACCTGGTGTGCCCGGTCCAACCGGTTGGTCCAACGTCCAACGCTCAACGTCCAGCTTGCCTGATCCCATACTTCTTGAGATGCATACGTCCCCAAGCCACCTTATGATCTGTCCTCAAACGCCCGATCTGACAGACACCTTCACTGACGCTCACAACAGTGGTGGTGCTGCATAGGCGTCGCTTTGGAGGGTATCGTCCTCGGCGCAATCCTCACCCAAGTACGTCGTCCCCCTGTCCCAAGAGATGATACAAGCTGAACCAAGTTGCTGTATGTTGCCCCGCGCAGACATACAAATATTACGAACATTTCCACTTGCACGACTCAAGATTGACATTGTGGTTGGTCGGGGTGGGAATGGCTGCTTGCGCGTGAGTCTGAGGACAGTGAAGGGACATCTGTACTGAGTAGCTGATCTTTGTTTTACCATCTCCCTGTTTCACTCTTCACCTCTGTGTTTACAATCACGCTCGATCCGTGCTCATGGGTCCCACCCTCCCCTCCCCTACATATCTATTCTCTACGCACTCTTCCCCTCCGTTGCCTCTCCGCCCCAAGTGGCCAGTTCGGACTCAACCTCTGGCAGACCTACAACTTCATCGACAAAGCTTCGACTGCAGTCTACCAAGTGCTGGAGAAAGACGTCTATGCGGATATGGTCATCTTGCTCTTCATTGGCTTGTTCAATTTTGCGGCGGCCGTGTATTTCTCGAGGAGGGCCTTGAAGGTGAGTCTGTCGTCGTCTCCGCGAGGGAGATTGGGATCCAAAATAAGGCGAGAGGACTGAGCTGAATATCGACACCGCAACTTGATCAAAACGACAGCTCCTCGGACGTGTGTGGGCATTAGGTATCCCGCTTGCTGTTATGAGCGTGGCAAGTCTGGCCATGTGTATTGCGTGAGTATCTGTCTCGACATTCCGTGACCTCGTTTTTTCGACTTGGATGGATTGTGGTCCCTCCATTTCGTTGCAATCAGGCGACTCGCGAGGCGAATGCTGATCCCCTACCCCTGCCAAATGCAGATGCGTTTGTACCGGCTTCAGCATCCCGAAAGACACCAATCATCTAGAGCAGTGGCTCGACAACGTCAACAAATACGTCATCGCCTGGACAGCGGTCTCATTAGCCACAGATATAGCTGTATGCGGCGCGAGTGCGTATCTGCAACGGAATGTACTGTACGCTGTACCGGTCGTCGAAGCTGATCAAAAGGTGTTTCGCAGTGACTTACGCTTTGCTCAAGTCTCGCGACGAGATCAAAGCTGCTGCGACGTCTTTGTTGAGGAAATTGCTCATGTTGACTTTCGAGACGATGTGAGTGGGACCTTCCCACCGACAAAAGTCGGGGAACATGGAGGTATGTACTGACCACGCTTGGATGGATGGATGTAGGATGCCACCCGGAGTCGTGGTCTTTGTGTTGCTTATCTTTGGATCTATCTCCAATGCCACCATGGGTATGTATCCCATGTCCCATCCCTTCTCCTTCCAACACTCGTTCCAGAAGGAGCATGCCACTCCTCTGACCTGCCAGATCTACGTCTACATGTGATCATATACCATTTTCCATGTTCCATGTTCATGTGACGTCCGGTCCGGCAAATCCCGCTGACGCTAGACTCGTCTCCCCGCACAGGAAACTTCTCCCGTGTGCTCGTATGGACGATCGGACCACTGTATTTCCACGCAATCATCCATTCTCTCGTATCGCGCCACGACGTCCAGTTCATCCTCCAGCACCAAGGTGGTCATAGATCCGGCTCGGACAACAACAGGTCTTCCATGTCCGATCCTGCTCCACCTCCACACAGTCTAGGATACGGAAGGCACGATACGCCGATGATACTCCGACCTGTGGTCATTGACGAGAGGGCGAGGAAAGAACTGGGGTTCATGGATGATCATGAGTTCGGGCCGAGCATGGTCTAAATTTTAATTTCGGTTTCGGTTCGGACTGCAGCGACGATGTCTACGGTCCGGTCGATGATGTTGATGTGGATGTGCGGTCCGGGAATGACTAATTGTTGGGGATCAGGTGATCAAGCGGAGATGATCATCTCCGAGAATTGATGGTGGAGGTGATTACCAACAGGATCAGGCTCACCGGAAGACATGTGTGGGCAAGCGAGGGGATGCAGTGTCCAGTAGCAGTAGTCAAGTCGTCAAATTGGGTCTTCAGCATGCTACCGTCGTCTCTGCATTCAGGCCGAGCAAGTAGTGTGTCTTTCCTGGGCGATGACTGCTTGCATTCTTCCTGGACATGAGAGCCAGAAATAGAATCGCGAATACGCAACCTTATCTTATCGAGCGAGTGGTGCTCCAATCGTCGTGGATGTGTACAGTAGTAGTACCATGGAGTAATTTCGGAATTGAGACGACATCCCGAGCTGAGTATGTACTCACAATGATGATGTACTCGTAAGTTACTGTACGAACGACCCGCCATGCCCTCGGCCCCCCCTGTTTTCACCCCGGAAAAGGAGGGAACAGGGATGTCGCCCCCGTCTCGTCTCTCAGCCCTTGTGCCTCCGCCCCCCGCGTTGATTGCTTTCCCGATGATGATCATGTGCGATCTGATCTGATCTGATCTGATCGGATCTCATCGGATGTCTCTGTTATTCAGGGTTCTGGGGGAAAAGACCGTGAGGTGATCGGGCAAAAAAAACAATCCAATAAGTCAATTAGACGTATGCGCTTGATGAGTACAAGATGCATCACAAGTGCTACTCGTGAATGATCAGATTCGTTCATCATTCATAAGAGGACAATTCCGTACTTCTTTCTTCTTGTTTCTGCGTATTCATACCATCTTGTCACGGAAGAGAGAGGTATGGTACTTGGGGATTCGCTTGCTTCCTCATAACCTCGTCAACTATTGTATCCTACAATCAACACCCAAACAGATAGATCAATCGCTCGATCTCAACAACAACAACAACAACAACAACAACAACATCATCATCATCACGCCACAATGCCTTATCTCGGATTACGGGGTACAAAGCTTCTGATGGCCATCTCGGTCACAGCGGGAGTGGGATTCTGTCTCTTTGGAATAGACAACGCTTCGTTGGGAGGTGTCATCTCGTCTGGTCCTTGTGAGTGGTACCGCGTACGGTTGAAATCGCTCGGTTACCAACGCTGATGACATGACGGAACACCTTGAACAATCCATCTGTATCGATCATTGTCTCCACAAATCATCACATGAATCCAAACATACGCCTTCATCTACAACCACCCTCCTCCCCTGTATTCCACTTGCATCTTCCTGTCACCGCCACTACACCGACACCACAGTCGAACGAAGGTACCACCTCAACCCCACCGGTCAAGGAGCCATCACAGGAGCTTACGAAATCGGCTGTTTCTTCGGTGCCATCCTCACCTCCATCTTTGGTGAACGGTTTCCACGCCGAACCATCCTCTTCATAGCATGTGTCCCGCTCATGGTCGGCATGACATTGCAAGTGTCGTCCTTCTCCACGGCCCAATTGGCAGCAGGACGAGTGGTGGCGGGTCTGGGGATGGGAGCGATCACTTCGATCTTGCCTGTTTGGCAGAATGAGACGTCGCCGGCGAACCTGAGAGGGACTCTGACGTGTGTTAGCCTGAGCATGTTGATTGTCAGTTGCCCTATCTCTCAGTTCAGGCAAGGCCACCGTTCCCCCAACAAGTGATGCTCGTCAAGCTGCATGACACAGCAGTTACGAAGAAATGGAGGCTGATGTAGATTATCTTTCGCTTGTATAGGTCGGACAATTGATTGCCTATTGGGCTGCATACGGTCTGTTGAACAAGTATGACACCGATTTCACCTGGCGAATCATGTTCAGCCTTCAAGGAATGGTGCGTCCGAGCTACTGTCACAAATGAAAGAGGTCATGCTGATCGACTATCATCACAGGCTGGTGTCATCCTGGCGACTCTACTCATTTTCATGCCGGTACGCGACGTTGAAACCTATCAGCACTCCGTATACATCTGGCTAATGCAATCGCTCCCTACAGGAGTCACCTCGATGGCTTCTCTCGCACGGCCAAGTCGACAAAGCACGAAACGTCTTATCGTGTCTCGTTGATCTGCCCGAAGATCATGCCGTGGTCATCAAACAGGTCGACGAGATCCAAAGGGCTATCGAGCTGGAGGCAGACAGTGCCAAGAGCTGGGGAGACCTGTTCAGGAGGGCTCATGATGATCAAGGCGAGAAGAGGAGGATGTTGACTGTAAGTGGCGATGACGTTAATATCGTCGACAAACCTCGCTATCTCGCTCATTGCTATGTGAAACATCTTGCAGTCCGCTCTCATACATGTCGCTCAAAGTCTTTCAGGGTCGACCGTTATTTCATAGTGAGTTGAAGACCGACCACTAGTGGTAGACTGAAGCTGATCAAATGAACTCAGCTACGTGACGACTATCTTGTAAGTAGAAGTCGTATGATGCTGTGACACAGATGGACTCACACGGCTCTGTGCGATCCACAGCAAAGAAGCGATTGGGCTGAATGATCATACATCGACGTTGTTATCTGGATATCTGCAGGGTGAGCGGTCAATTTGGATGAGGCAACATAGCGCTAACAAGCACACAACACACAGTGTTCTTCCTCGTTTGTTCCGTTGGGTGAGTGAGGCCGAGGCGATCATGTCTCTCTCAACGCCTACGCGACCTTACGCGTGTTACTGACCCGTCGACCTTTTCTGGCCCTCATCAGAACCTGGTGGCTCATCGGTGCGTACTATTATACCTCTCAGGGGAGGGACCAAAGGCTGATCTTACACACAGAACACGCTGGCCGACGAAATCTCTTTCTCTTCACTGCCTTTGGCATGGTGAGTTCCCCTTTCTTGTCTTTCCGGTCTCCTCCAACACTGACGCGATCCCGCATTCAGGCTACTGTCATGTTCATTATGGGCGGATTGATCAAGGTCGACACCAAGAGTTCAGGTATTGGTGCAGCTGTGATGGTATTCGCGTACCAAGCGTGAGTGCCAGCTTGCCTTGGATCCGATCGCACGGTCAACTGACGGTGACTTATACACTGCAGGTTCTTCACATGGGGCTGGATGGTACGTGCATAGGCTGTCAACGCCAGTATTCACAGTATTGATCCTTCATTCGCAGGCCGGTGTCTGGGCGTATTCATCTGAAATCTGTCCATTGAGCTGGAGATCGAAAGGCATGGGGTGAGTTGCGGTCCCATAAAGCCATACAGCCGTGGGAGATACAGCTGAGATGACTACAGTCTTGCGGTTGCCTCCCAATGGTTGTTCGACTTCACTATGCTTATGGGTGAGTACGGATATCCTCCCTGTTACGACGTTTGGCCTCATAGCTGATGACACTTTGTCTTCGTAGTCACCCCTGTGGGTATTGCCAACATCGGATTCGGCATGTTCTTCCTATTCGGAGCATTCAACCTCTGTTTCATCCCATTCGTCTACCTTTTCTGTCCAGAGGTGAGTTCCGCGTCTGCACTCAGACTTCCACCTGCAGGACCGCGGAAAGGCACAATATTGATACACTTCTTTCTGGGCCTTCAGACCGCTGGCGTTCCCTTGGAATCGATCGACGCTTTCTTTGTACCTGGTGTCGACCCCGTCAAAGAGTCCGCAAGGATCAGAAGGGAGATGAAACGTCATCGTCAATTGGGCAAGGAGGAAGGCGTAGCTGTGACTCCTTTGGATATCATTTCTGCGCCTGGAGCAGAGGGCAAAGCTCAAGAAGAGCTCAAAATGTAGTGAAATGGAGAATCGTAATGATTGGCGATCAAGTAGCGGATTTTACTCTGAAGAACGGTATACTCTTGGTCGATAGAAGGTGATAGTCGAAGTATATATATGGGCAGGATCTTGTATCTGAGTATCAAGCGGACGTGCTACATACACATATATATATATATATATATGTGTATATATATCGTTGCATCGTTGGAAGAGTATGCTTCAGACTACTGATCGAGTTCAAAGTCGTATGCGAGGACATCTACGATTGGAAGAAATGGCATTAGCATCAAAACGGATCCGATCCGACCAGATCCGATCATCCATCTCTGTGTCTATGGGGGGTGTTCACTAGTCCATCATCCCTTTTCCCCATTCATATAAGTCACTCGGTAGTTTGTGTATGCACTCGAGGGACACTTGTGCTCCGAGTAGAGCGTGAGCTGGAATGAAGGAACGAATGCGGTCTCTGCTGTCGAAATAATGGCAGAAAGGAAGAAGATAGGACCACCCCAGGGCAGGATGGAAGAGGGAGCATACAACTCACCTTCCACATTGGGCTTGACATGCTCCTCGACGACCTTGACATGAGCGTCGGATACCGCGTAAGTCTGTAAAGCCTCTTTGGAAGCGAAGACAGAGTACAGGCCTGTGATGTGTGGTGTGACAGACACGAGTGACACGATTTCATGGTCAGCTGATCCGCCTTGCCACGAAACACGAAAGGAAAGGCAACACTAGGGGAGATGACGGATATTGAACGGGGAGGGGAGGGGAGGGTGTCAAGGAGCAAGATGATGTGTGAATCGAGGTGAGGTACAGTATAACGTGGAATGGGTGAGATATTGAGGCTGCGTCGACTCACCCCAATCAAAACCTTTAGCTCTCGCAACTAACAGAGGAGGACCGAGTTGGAACTGCCATTTGGATGAGAATGAGATTTGTCAGTCCATTCCATCAGGACTCGATTCGATTCGAAGCGATTCGATTCGTTCAAAGCGATGCCCCGATCCGACCCTACCCTACCCAACCCGACTCACCTGTTCGGGACCCGGTACATTCTTCAAGTTGGCAATTGCAGATTTGGCTTGAGCGAAAACGTCTTCGGCGCCAGAGATTGACGACGAGGAGGAGGAGGAAGGGCGTCGGAGTTTCCACAGAACGATATGTACGATTTCTGAGTGTGGGCGGGGTTGGTTGGTTGGATATGAATGGATTACGGTGGAGGCAGCGTGGTAAGGTATGGCATGGCATGAATGTCAGGCGTGCGTACGAATGACGAGAGGGCACAGCAGGATCAGATCGTCAGTGACAGTGACAGTGACAGTGACAGCTACGGTATGCTTCACGAGACGTTCCCAACGGTCCCAGAGCTTGTGTTGTACGTCCATACCATACTTGCTCGAATAGTGGAATGAGAAGGACATGCGCGCGAAAGAGGATGCCACTCACTTCCCATTTTTGTGGATTCGCTCACGATTGGCGTCGAGTCAGATGTATGTCGAAGAGGAGTGGAGGATCACAATCTTGTTATGGATGATAGATGTGGTCAAACCATCAAACCATCAAATCAGGTCTGGTCAAATGGCACAAATAACGAACGATCACCTCATTTCCAAGGTCAGGCTCCATTCGGCGCAATTGGACCGGAACCTGCCGACGTGATAGCAACGCCATAATAGAAGGTCTCATCCAGTGTCCTCTTCCACTCCGCCGGTCATGCGATGCTCTCTGCATCGCAATACATTCTCTGTGGCACCACATTTGTGCATGTTGGATGATCGTTCACTTGCTATCATCTACAATCTCATTTGATCAGAAGTAAAAACGCTTTGTCGAGATCTGACGGTGGGTGACCCCCTCGTAACCCTCATCGTCCCCAGATTGATTACATTGCCCCATTCGCTTCATCTTCATTCTCCCTCATCCACTCCCATCCTTCCTCTTCCAACCAATCTCCTTCGACCCTCCCTCCCCACCTGAACGTGCCCACTTGCAACAACCATCCTTTCTCGTTCTCCTCCACTTCTTCCGTGAACGGTGCTTGAGCTTTTGCTGATTTTCGGATTGCGATCCCTTCCGGAAGGAGGATCGCGTTTTGGTCGATGAGCGCATTGTCGAGTAGCGTAGTCTCATCAGTCGAGAGGTCAACAGACTTTTGCACGAGGTTGATTCGTGGAGCCTCAGTGACCGAATGGGGGTTGAGCCAGAGTTCGTAGCTGTGATATGACAAACGACATCAGCCAATCGCTCCGACGCGTCCCAAGCTTGGAACGACTCACGTTCGGTCAGAATCTTCCAAGATCAACCTATGGGTCCACAAGGATCTGGCATTGCTGTCTCCTTCTTCAGGGACGTCGAGCCACCCTTCTAGAGCCTCTGGTCGATATTTGAACCTGAATCGCAACAAACGTCCACCATATTAGCAGTCGCTTCGAAGAATGATCGTAAAGACTAACCCAGCGATGACTCCGGATTTACCAGCCACAGCGGTACAGAACATCAAGCTGAGATCCTCCACCCCGTTGACCTTCCTCGTCTCATCCTGCAAGGGAAGGGGAGCGACAAACTGCCTTTCCCTCGCCCAATCTGCTATTCGTAAAGATTTCTTTCGCGAAGTCAAATACTTCTTGTCCACCTACGTTCAGAAATCAGTAAGGAGCACCTACTGCATACCGCTGACCGGCTGACAACTCACTCTGTGCCTTTCCACTCGCTCTACAACGATACTCGCACCATCGTGCCCATTGCCCCAGCCTCTTGTCGTAACGCCATTGCGTTCAGTGGCGATATATCTTACAAGTCGAGGGACAACTCTTACTGCGACAACGATGAACTCTTCGTCTCGCCTGTCCACTCCTGTACCACTCCGATCAAGCCACTTGATCCACCCTGCATGGACAAGGACCTGTCCTATATCCGAGTCGTCGGTATACACGTCCGTACCCCAGATGCGTCGATTTTTGTCGGATCCTCCACAAACGACCTCGCTGCCAGGCAGAGGAAGTGCTTCATCCCATTCAGGTTCACCACGAACTTTCCACCCTTTCCCTAGGAACCCTCCCCCAATCCTAACCATGACTAAACCGCCCTCGTATTCGGGTTGAGTTGCGCCGCTCTTGGCCAGTGTCCAGTCGGGACCGGTATAGATCTCCGTACTAATCACCCGAGTAACGTCTGAGATCGTTCGCAGCCACGACTCCACTGGCATACTATTGACTTCGGGCCATTTCTTTACGGGGACAGTAAGTGCGGCCCAGTCTCTCTCCTTGGGAACAGCAACGATCGGCGACTTCTTATCTTCCTCCTTGCGTCGTTTCGATTTGCTGGTAGCGCTAGTACGTCGATGAGCTTGAGCTTCTTCCACTGCCGCATCCATTCTTGGTCGCTTATCACGTGGAGTGTACTGGTACTTGGGTGGCTCCGCTTTGTAGCCATAGGGTCGGGGCTCCCGTTGCGGAGCGACCTGTTGCATGACGGAGACCGGCACGGGCTCAGCCGCAGTTGTGGAGGCGCCAGGGTAGCCTTGCCTGTCAGGGTGATTCAGTACCTCAATATGATGCGAATAGTTGGGTTTGTGATCGTATGGTGTCTGGATGGCGGCCTGTCTAGCGCGATAGGGGTCACCAGCCGATGCAGGGGGTTGTGTGCTGGCAGAAGTGGCGCCTTGCCGAGGTGGCTGGAAGGCTTCCACATTGTATGCAGCGCCAGCTCTTTCTCTTTCCCTGGCCTTGAGCCATTTCGCATCGCGCTCCTCGCGTTCCTTCTCGGCTCGAGCACGCGCTTCCCGTTGTTCTCGCTGATCCGCCATGTCCTTTTCCCGTCTCTTCCTCTCCTCCTCTCTCTGCTCTCTGACTTCCCTTTCCCTGTCACGATCCCATCTGGGCCCAAAAGCGCCATAACCGCCGAATCCACCCAAACCAAAACCGCCAAATGTACCGGGATAGGACGGTCCGCCACCGTAGCCCCCATACGACGAGTAAGGCCCTCGATTGGCTTGAGATGACTGCGTAGCCACTGTAGGAGGAGCATTGCTCGCTGTCGTTGGAGCCTTTGAAGCGGCAGCCGTAGTGGGCGAGACCACACCTTCGCGCTCACGAGGAGATGCAGCAGTGGAGGCACGGGCGACTGGCGATCTTTGAGGATCTCTGTTGGCCTGCGCGAGCGGAGGTGGGGCACTGTACAGCGACCGGGCAGAAGCGCTGGCTTGGGGATTTGTTTTGGTGGGACTTTTGAGGCCACCAATGCTACTCATAGGCTCTGGACCTCTTGCGCTCGAGCCACTTGGCGTACGCCGGTGACCGCTCGCGCTCGGCGGCTGTTCTGTGGCGGGTGTTACTGCAGGGCTCGCCACAACGCTGGCGCTACCGGATCTCTCCCTCTCAAACGGCGAAGGAAGGGACCTGGAACCTAGGGTGGAGAAGTGGGGAAGGGGGAGATTGGGTCTGGGCGTGCCGGTTGCCGTAGTGCTCGCATTGGCTGGCACCATCTGCGGTGAGATAGACGGCTTGCTCGCGGAGGTAACCGATGTGGGAGCAGGCAGATTCCGCGACGCTGTAGGAGAGGGTGGTAAGGAAGGACGAGGGTAAGGATTGGTAGGGTTCACGATGCTGGATGGTCGATTGCCAGGAGACTTGTCGACAGACGGCTTTGTCAAGTCCCTCTCTCGCTCACGTTCACGTTGCAATCGGTCCTGACGCTCCTTCTCCCTCATCTCCTGCTCTCGGAATGATCCACCACCAAACAAGCCGTAACCACCGCTCAGTCTCCCAATGTTCACCGGCATACGTCCCGGATAAGCATTGTTTTTGGCCACGTCGGCCGGCGGAGGCTGGGCAGATGTCTGCGATGGATGGGTGTGATGATGATGGTGATGATGATGATGGGGACCGGGATGCTGTTGTGAATTGCCATGAGCATGGGACGAGGTCGAGGATGCTATCGGAGCCGCATCCGCCGGACGAGGTAGCATGGATGATGATGATGATGATGATGACGATGTTTGGTTTGAGTAAGATGGATATGGTTTGTTGGCGAGTTCTGCAGAGAAATGATGTCGATCAGACTTTTGTTTCAAACGGGAATCTCGTGCCGGATCCAAGAATTTATATCCCTTCCCCACACGACGGCAACAAACAGCCAGGCACACACTAGCCCAAAGAAACGGATATGCTCTTGTACTCACCTCGTTGTCGCTCTCGCTCTCTCTCCCTCTCACGTTCAGTCATCAGTCCATAGCTGGGTCTGAGACCGTTCCCACTGATACCGCCAGTGCCATTACCAGGTGCGGTGGACGGGGTCCCGTTTCTTGAAGCCGGGGTAGCGCTGCCGAGCTGACCGATGGGGACATTCGGACTGGTCGCCGCGCTCCCGTCAGACCCAGGAGGGGGAGGTGGGTTGCCCGAGCCAGGAGGGGGTCTACCGAAAGAGTTCATGGACGCGATGAAGTTGGGTGAGGATAGAGATACAGGTGGTAAGAACGTGGAAGGCATGAAAACGACGAAGGGTTGAATGACGAAAAGGAACAGATGGGATAAGCTGCCGGCAAGTGGAGGTGATGCGGTAGTCGGACGTCCGAAGAGGGGTGATCGCAAGATCCAATGCACTGCTGCTGAGATCGTCTGGTTCCTTTGCGAGACAGCGACAGAGGAACGACCTCGAAGTAGCGGAGACAGTCGAGGTTTAGAAAGATGTTGGAAAGACAGAGGTGGTTGTAGGTAAGAGGTCGATGCTAATTAGATGACGTCTCGTCTCCTGTGAAAAGGAGAAAGCAGGGACCGGTTGATTGCGAATAAAACAAAAAATAAAATAAAAAGGAAGCGAGTGGGTAGTTTTTTTGGGTACCGTCGTGTATACACCATACCGCCACGGAGCTTAAACATGTCGACACCCATCTCAACAGAAGAATTATTAATTATAACAAGCAGACACGCGGCGATCGCCTTTGGTCTAACCGGGAAATTCCCCTCTCCCCCTCAGGGTAAACCTGTAACCCTGTGCTTGAGGCGGGAAAAGCATACACGCCATATTATGATACCATTACACAGAATTCCGATCCTAGAAACAGCTCGGCCAAGACGGAGATATCGGGGATTGTGATCTGGTTGATCTATGTGGCAGCACAGCGGTTTGCTTGCAGGCCAGGCACGTCGGATGATCTTCTGTCCATCCCCCCCACTTAACATGTCGCGTGTTTGTCCTCTTTGACTTTGACTTTCGTCACTGGTTGTGGTCGTTCAACGAGAGATCAAACAAACACAAAACATCAACATCGCTCATCAACCTGTCATCAACTCGTCACCTTGCGTTCTCTCATCCGACCTTGATCATTCATTACAATTCACTGTTGCCACGTCCTCACCACACTCGCTCACGACCTTTCGTCGTCGTTCGCTGGATTTATCATTGGCGCTCGTTCACATTGTTCATGAACAACGCCTCCTCCAGACATCTCATGTTTGAATAACGAACTTGAACCATATACGACCTGCTCGACAACAAATATATATATATATATATATACATACACCTCGCAGCACCCCCTCATTCGCACCTTCAGCTGACCCCTGGATCATTGGCATAAGGCAAGCATGGTGCGCACCGTGAGGGAACCGAACCTCACAACTCCCCAGATTCTACGGGTGTCCACCTCATCCGCCACCAGCTCCCGTCATTCGTCAGGCGGAAGTCCCTCACAACCCACTTTCTCCAAGAATGCCTCCAAGTCCCGCATACCCACCGCATCTCAAAGTGGAACGAAGAAGCGAGCAGTGCTGGGCGAGAGGACCGATAACATCATGCTTTCTGAATCCCAACAATCTTGTCCTGCCTCAAAACCCAAACCGAAAGGAGCTGGGAAGACGAACTTGTTCAACTCGCCCGACAGATCTTTTGGTTCCCTCTCCCGATTCATTGCCAAGTCTCCGCAAACCCGTGCGTCTATTCGACCTGCTTATTTCCCTTCGTCATCGCCAGCAGCGTCTCCGAACGCCACGGCAAACTCGTTTCCGGGTCACACGCCATATCGACCAAGACCATCAATCACGATGAACATGGACATGATGATCAACGACGATGATACATTGCTCCTGAACATGAGACCTCCAGAGATGGACTTTGCGTCTCCAAGGCTCCTCGAATTGACAGTGGCGAGCGAAGATGACACTTCCGGGCCTAGAGTTAGAGGTGGATTGATGACGCCTGCGAACAGTCAAGAACTTCAAGTAAGTCGTTGATGGTGTGCAGAGGTATGTAAGACATAAGCTCACAGAATGTATCGACGTAGAGAGGATCTCCTCAGCTTACACAGACAGTCAAGCGTACACCTTCGGCAACACGCCTCTCAACACAGATACGAGATCCGGTTTCGAGATTTCCCACTCCCCCATCCTCGCAATCCGACGACACCAGAATGGGGCATATTCCACCTGCGACTAGCGCTACCACCGCGCGAGCTTCTCGAGTGCGCGCTCGGCCTGCCGACACCCCTCCTCGGCGAGTCAGCACCGAGCCTTCAGCTGTATTAGGCGATATATCAGCGGAATGGGATACACCTTTGAGGCTGGGTCAAGATCCTTCTCCCAACCCTCGGAGGAAAAAATCTCCGCGTTTGGACGAGCTCAGCGGACAAGCACGATCGCCAGCTCCTGTTAGATTGAGGTCTCCTTTTGAGGTTAGAGACAGAGTGGAGGTGGTTATTCCTGTTCGTGTGCGGGGCCTGGGTACGCCCAAAGCCGCACCCACCGCTATTACTGTCAAGGCGAAAAGTAAAGGTCGGGCGTCGACTTCCCGAACGCCTAGTGCGACTCTTTCCGAATCGACATCCACCAAAGGCTCTACTCGTCGAAGCAGTGCCGGCAGTAATCGGCGAAGTAGCGGTGGATCTCAACGCAGCGTGACGAAAGCTACACCAGCTCAAACCCGCATTCGAGCGATCCCCGCGACTGCTCCCGTCAAGTCACGGCGACGATCTACTGCCACACCATCTGTGCCGAATCGATCTCTATCGCAGACTCCGAGAACCGTCCAAGCCAGATCGAGGCGAGCATCAACTTCGGCCACTTCCAAGACGCCTCGCGGTCAAAATAGCAAAAGTGTGACGCCGATGTTCCAAGCACTAAGTGGCAGAAAGTTGGGTTTCCTCCCTAGACCGATACATGGGAGCCCGGGCGACGATCCGCTTCTGTTGAAAGGTTTAGATGACGTACGGCCTGGACACGAAGTCAGAGACGGGTCGGGATTGGGTTTAGATCTCAACCGCGAGAGTGGATTAGCACACAGCTCTCCGTCTCAAACGAGCGCGTTGTCGACTGGACCGACCCAAACACTTTCCGTCTCATCATTCGCGTCTCGATCGTCGCCACCTTTACCCAACATCTCTCGAAGCGAGGATAATCTCACACTACTCCGACTTGCTGATAATAGCGTCGGCTTTTACGACACCGGTCCAGCATGGTCCGACGACGGATCCGATGACGAAGGCGTAGGAGAGGATACATTTGTGCACGTGATGCAGAAAAGAAATGTGAACTCCACGATAAGGTCGAATGTGGAAGAGACCGTTGTCGAGGAGGATGAGGGACAACAGGAGAAAATAGCAGAAGAGGACGTTCCACGAGGATCCAGCCCGCTCCTTCCTCCTCGAGTCGATGTGACAGAGAGAAGGTCATCAGAAGAATTAGGAGATATTACACAAGACGCCGAAAGTGCTCTGTGGGATACGTCCGTTGATGTATCCGAGACCCCGATTGTGGACGAGGTCAGTACAGACGAGCAGTCCGTCGACACGCCGATAATGGAAACAACGAATGACTTCGTCAGCGAGCAACAGAGGAATGGAGCAGAGTCGCGCGAAGTGGTTCTTCAGATCCCCGAATCCATGCACCCGACATCATCCATAGGATCTGCAATTGTACCGGCAGAAGAGTCCCAAGCTCCTGTCCAAACACTCGAAATCGGTACCGAAATCGACGATGCTACGCCGCTGGCCGGGTCCTCCTCGACAGAGGCTCTGACGACCGATTTGCAGGCCGAACCGGCAGATATCTCTTCCCAGAATGATGTGGCGAATGTTTCCCCATTAAGTCATGCCAATCCCCAATTGGCGGTCAACGATGCTCCGGGGATGTCTGAGGAGCCTGCACTCGCAGGACAGTCATCTTCTCCAGGCACGAACACTCGTTTGCGTTCTTCCTTGCCTGCCGAGTGTGTCCACGAAGCAGGCTTGGCCGTGCCCAGTCCTATTTACGAAACCACCCCTCATCTTAGATCCCCTACACCGACCTCTCGATACGACAGACAGCCATCCATGCCTCGGTCTCCTTTTGTTCTCATCAGACACCTTGAAGAAGTCCCGCCCACTCCTGTACCAATCTGGTCGGCCCGCGAGCAGTATGCCTATCCCGTCTTGAACATTTACAGCGCCGTGCAGTTCAGCTCGCCTCAACTTACGAAGGAGTCCTCGACAGTCAGAGACAAGGACAGTCTGCTAGAAGAGGCTGATAGGGTTCTGGAGAGACTGTCTACGCCTGTGGCGGACTCCGTGCCTATCGTTCAGACTAAGGTGCTCGAAACTACTTCACCCGCTGCACACTCTGGCCGACCTGCTGCCAATGTGCGAATGTCGAACCGATTTGAGCTGTGGGATAAGGTGGATCTGCCTGCAAGGATGGAAATTGTAACCGCCGATGACGTACAAAATGATTGCGAGCCAGATGACGAACAAGACGCCCAAGGAAGACAAGAAGGCATCGAGGCGGAGCTCCCACGTCTGCGTCGTGCTCGATCCGTCAGCTTGCCATTTGTCGAAGAAGGCGACGATGAGGGATCTCACATTGGCGATGTCACTGCGGACGATGAGGGGTCACATGTCGGTGATGTCACTGCTGATGCAGTCAGCGATGCATGGGATACAACCGAAGGGGTTATTGTCATTGGCGGGAATATTGAGGACAGGGCGAACGAGTCGGAGGAGGACGGTGAAGAAAGTCAAGGCGCGGAAGCGGATGACGAGGAAGGGGAGGCAATCGAGGAATCATACCAAGAGCAAGAACAAGAACAGCACAATGCACAGCACGGGACCGATCACTCCGAAGCAATGTCGCATCAAATCGAGCTGAAGCAGCATCCAGAGTATGACGACGCGACACACGGACAAGATTCATCACTGCCCGTTCAGGTCCCGGAAAGAATCGTCCTTCGTCTGGTAGAGAAGGGAATCATCAAGCTTGAGCCTGACGTCGAACATTTAGAATCTCCTTCCGAATCGTCAGAGCATGCTCCAGGTTCAGAGGATAGCGAGAGGAGCCCTTCTGGAGTAATCCGCGAATCATTAATGACTCTCGAACCTGGACCCTCGAGCGAAACGCTTCAACAAAGATCTCCCGAACACACCACGCGAAGCGCAAGCCCGAATGTCACGGACAATGTGCAAGATTTCCCCCTCACTACGTCAGCTCTCACAGACATTTTCCGACCGTATACTCCCAATGCCTCTCCTTCCGACGCTCTAGGTACTTCCGCTCATTCACAACAGGGCAACACCGGTTCTTCGAAGCTCTCTCAACAGATAACGCCTATCGCCCCTGCCGAATCTGAACAGCAAAGTCCATCTCCCTTTGGTGGTGTCGAAGACGAGACGAACGCGGCCGCCGCTGAAGAGGAGTCAGAATCTGAGGCGGAGGAAGAGGCTGATCGTTCCGTAGTTATACGAGCGCCCAGGAGATCTCTGTACGACGAGATTGCCGCTATCGCAGGTGATGTTAGTGAGGACGAAGGAGGCGACGATAGTTTCCGATCGGTAGTAGAAGTATCAAGCTTGGATCCAAAGGCCGCAGCGAGAGCTGCTGCTATTCTTAAGCTTGTGAGTGATCTCTTTTTTGTCTAGGTTATCTATGACTGCTGAATTGCCGTAGAATCATTCTTACATCGAACACGGTCGACTCTCCTCGGCTCAGACTGAGCACCGTACCCCTTCCCGTCGGCGTCAATCCGCTTCCGCTTCGACCTCACGACACATTGACAAGCAAGAGCTCTTGCACGAAGCAGAGCTTGACATTGTGGCTCAGCGCAGAAGTCGAAGTCGATCCATGAGTCGAGCAAGATCAGAATCAGTCTTTTCCTTTGCCACAGACGATTTCCCCGTTCCAGGGGGATACGTACGGACACCACAATCGTCAGGGAAAAGAAAGCGAGCTCCAGGTCCCGTGCTGGCACCTCACGAAGAGGTGCCAACGATTGCTACGGGAAAAGGCAAAGTTTGGGGTATTTCTGAGTGGAAGAAGCTGGAGAAAGTATACAGGAAAGAGAAGGAAGAATGGACAAAGGAGCGGGAAGTAAAGAGTTTACCGTCAGGACTGATGACATGGGCAAGGAGAAGCACATTCGGTGTTAGCGCTATCATGAAGGAGTGGGATGTCAACAGGGTGGTCGAGAAGTTCTTGGCCGAGGAGGGTGAACACTGGGATCGGTGAATATGACTTTCTCCGGTTACGACGACCACTTTCGTAAAGATGCTGACGGGTTCTTGTAGCGAGACGATCCTTTTACGAGCTCAAGCCATTGAACGACGAGTCAACCGAATTCAGCACAAAGCGTCACATCGAACACTTGCAGACTCATCAACCACTGGAGGCGATAACGAGACTCCGAGAAAGCGGATCAGGCAGAGTGACACGGATGAGACATTCGAGGGCAACTCTACTATCTTGCAAACTCCGAAAGCGGTCCCTGCAGGGACTGTCGGAGTAGAGCCTCCATCTACCATACGACGGATGTTGGGGTTTGTGTGGGGAGGTGGGAAGCAGAAGAGTAAAGGTCGAGGATTACTGGGTGATCTCGAGAACGCATCGGTGGCAGGAGAAGGCAATAAGTGGTCGGCCGTGAAAGAAGTGATCCCAGCTGTCTCAACTTCGACACAGACGATCCTCCCTCCGCCTCGTAATACTCGACGAGAACATGAGGGTATCTCCCGCGTTACTGGCAACACCGAGACCATCCCTCCTGCTCCGAAGGCACCGAGAACAACCACCCAAGCCCCCTCGAATCAAGTGTTCACGAACGCTACCACGTCGAATTCGCGCTTTTCCCTCCCGACACCCTCTTCGAACAATTCTTCTTCTTCTTGGCCTACTTTCTCATCCCTCACTCCTGGCCCATCCACGGGAAAGTTGTATCCGCCTCTTGAGCCGAGTTTGAAACAACGCTCATCGGCACTTGCCAAAGTCTTCCCGGAGACTCCGACATCGTCGCAGCGTTCTCCTGCCACATCTTCGAGACCGCTAGGAACAGAGCAGAAGAAGCGAGGAGGGAGTGTCAAGGATCTAGTGAAGGATTTTGAGGGGAAGGGTGTCATCGTCAACAATCGAAGAGAGGAGAGTGCATGAACAGCTGCAGGGCATTGGTTATCGATGTGATGGTACTCTAGGGTGATTCTGGTTCGCTTCTTCATTGATCATGGACACTTTTTATAGACGACAATTACGGAATTTAATGATTGCTTCTTTGCTTCTCTTCATGTTATAATGATCAGGATCTATGCATAGGCGTTCTTGCTTGCTTGCGACAATGTCAATGTCAATGTCAATGTCAATGTCTATCAATCACCAATCAGGACATGCTTCTCCTGATTTCAGACAAGTAATGGCAGGACTTGAAGTAGGCAACGAAAGCAGCGCTGGCCCTTCCCTTAGTCCACCACGAATGGAGGTCTCATCCGTACAGGAGGTATCAGTTGAAGGAATGACCCGATCGTGACAGTATAATTCAAAGGCTCTCCTCATACCACACACGACCACTCACCTCAATCGAAGGCTTATCATATTTCTTGTCATGCCTCAGAGATATCGGACCTGGCTCCGCGTACTGTATGCGCTAGACTGTCATAGTGTGAAAGACCATGACGTTCCAAGATACACGCTCCTTTGATCACGATACCTCACAAAGGACGAATTCAAACCCAGAACTGGCTCTCGGTCGCAAGTCATAACTGATAAACAGGATTGGTACAGTACAAATGACATTCTGACGATCCTGCACCACATTTCTATTCACCACATCTACACACGTTCTTGCATTCGCCAGATCGCGGATACTGTGAAAAGTGAGTCATGATGTTACTGTACTTGTCAATTGTTCTAATCCGGATCCAAGACGAGAAATTCTCACTGTTTTCTGACACCGCTGCGCCTCTGTTTTCAGGCATTACTGAACATCTCCACCCTCAAGGACATGTCTCCTCAAGCTTCCAACACCGGCTCCCGAGCCATCTCTGACAAGCGTACCATTGTATCCCGCAGTAATTCTCAGAGTGGTGAAAGACCCTCCAAGTCTCGGAGAAATGATGGTGGCGGCGCAGATGCCTTTAGAGCTAGCGAGGCCTCGTCCCACGCTCAGACTGGGACGAGAGGAGGGACTAGTACCTCCAGGGGTGAGAGGCCTGTTGCCGGTGGCAGATCTGCTGCATCCCAAGGAATCGCCAGTTCTGAAAACACTGCCAGAGAGGATCCACTCGCGAGACTTGTGACGTCCCTCCGACCCCAATCGCAATCGAATAGGTCCAGTAGGCGACTGGTAGAAGACAACAGCCAGAATGAGCAGTTTGGTGATGAGTTGACTGAGGACGAGAGGTCTGGAATCCACAACGCAACCATGGCGTCTCTGCGACCTTTCTTCGAAGGAAGTAGAATCAGGCGGGAGAGGACTCGTGTCTCTCAGACCCTCTCCGAGGCCGAATTGCGAGCAGAGCTCTCTAAAAATCCCATCGATGCACTAGGACAGTTTGCATTCAGCTCTGCGCCCAGTGTTTCGAACGACCGTTCAAGCCACAATCGTCCTCCCAGACAGCGCTCGGAAGCCGATGCCAACACAGACTACTCGTATCTCACCGACCTGGGCCTATCAGACGAGGAATAGGTGATTTTTGTCGATTATCGCCCTTAACGTTATCCACGAGAAAGACAGGAAAATAAAGAAGCTCCTGCTACGCATGTCATACTGTAACTTACAGTAATTGAAAGAAAAGTTAGGCTTCTCACATGACTTGTGGTCAATCCGATGCAGTTTGATTGTGGTCACAGCGGGGAGGACCTAGTGAGAGAACAGAAGGATCCGTTGACTGACAATGATGAGAAGGACCAGGGATATGTTCACAAAGGTTTGATTGGAGCAGAACGTTGTACGATACTCTGTCTCGTCCCTGCTTTTGATGTCTCCCGTCTCGAAGTCGCGTAGACCGATCGAGGGACCACATTCATCGAGTACACTGTAGTAGACTATGCTTCTAGGAACTTTACTCGCCTAAGACCTAGGGGCTTACGCATGAATGGATGAGCATCGTCAAGGCCGTGGTGAACGGCCTTTGTTTGTGAGAGAAATGAAAGATCACAGTACAGTAAAGGAGGAAGGTGGCCCTGAGAAGGCCAGCAGGGAATGCTCGAGTCCGGGGGAGCAGAGGATTAGAGGGGGTCTTCAGCAATCAGAGGATTCGTCGAGATCATCTGTCATTTCCGCAAATGGTCCGACCACCGCCGTTTCAGGCGGGAAGAGTTCCCCAGGATCGGAGGGACACAATACGCCCGATGACTTTAGCCAACTTGTAGATCTCTCCGATTGGGCGAGGGAGTCCTGAGTAGCGAAATATGTCGATAGCTTCGGAACGCAGTATTGAAGGCTTTGGAGAGTAGGAAAGTGCTGCAGTGATGCCATGCATGATGACCCTCTCGCAGCTTGGGCCAAGGCCAGCTGCGACCTGGACAACATGGACACCTCTCCGACCCTGTCCCTTTTCCCTCCAGATCAGTTGCGTGCCAGCAACCGAGCTATCCTACTTCTCATTATATCGTTCTTTCGCCCGGCTCAATCTCATCTTTTGCGAATTCTTGGCAGCACTCATAGCGATCTAGGCATGAGCCTCCGAATCATATCGCCGCCGCAAACATGTATCCAGGAGCACCCTTTGTGAGTTTCGCATCACATTCTTTTGACGTCGCTAGCTCATTAAGGAAGGATCGAAGGCGTCTTTGTCTTGTTTAACAAGGCAGTGACGGTTGACTGCACCGGTGTATACGTGTTGAAGCTATCTTCCTTGTTCCACCCATCAGGTCCGTACTCCACTGCTTGCAACAGATCCCATATCCTTCCTCGATCAAGCCACTAACCAAACTGGACGTCAAACACAATGCCAAAATCGAATGACGATCAGAGACCTTGTAAGTCTTCTATACCGGCCCTGACTTCCCCTTATTCGTACAGTGAGCCCGCAATCTGATCACTGACCAAGAATGTGCAGCGGTCTACAGAACTCCCCAAGAGGCAGCCCTATACGCAGACAAATCTTCGGCAGATTCCAGTAAGGAGAATGCCACTTTCGATGGTTCTGCAACGATCTCACCTCAACAGATCGCCTTTAGCACACAGCATTCGGCAGAGATCTCACTCTCAGGACTGAGAATCAATGATCGGTCTGCTGCAGCCCAGAGCTATGAACCTGGTCGGCAGCGGTCCACGAATACAACTCGTCCTGCTGGTCTTAAATCGATGTCAACGCTCTCGGCCCCGGGAGAAGGCATGTGTGACAGTTGTATATGGGGACTGCTGCTGATCGTTCGACGTATACAGGTCTTACTCTCAGAACGCTCCAAGATCTCTCTGAAGAAGACTTCCTTGCATTGCAGGTCCCTGGCTCCCTCGGAGACTCCTCTAGTAGGTCCTTTTCCACGACATTGAGCTCGATACAGAGCAATACCACTTCGCCGGATGCGGCAGGCGGGAGGGGTCAGGACCGAAGCTCTTTCCTTGGGCTCTCGTCGACTGAGTCCTCCCCAAGTGCTCAAAGTCTTGTGGACCGACTAAGGGAGAACGATCAACGCTATCTGTGCGCTCCCACTTCGTCCTTTGACCCGACGAAATGTGGTCGAGATTGAGTGGTGGAGGGTTGCGAACAAGATGGGGGAGTCGAGGAAAGCGCTTTCCAGCAGATGACGATGCAGTGAAGGCACAGAGTACATAGCAGAGTCATCAAGAATGACCTTACAGTGTGCTCAGTATCATCCTCGTCTAACACTCCATATATCCCTATGTATCGTAGTGGACAATGCGGCAGACTACTATTTTGTCACTTTGACTACATTCCTCCACATTGATCTTGGACGGAGAAAGTTCGGCGATGCACAAACAGACCGAGAAGTCTTAATTGTTGTTGTGAATCGATCATACCTTTCATGACCGCGCAACAAGACCCACTGCGATGCCTGAGAAGGCACAGCCCCAAAAGAAGAAGAAGGTGTCAGTCCATGGAAGGCAAACTCGAGTCGTATCCTGTGCGAAGGTAACTTAGTCTCCAAGGTGATAGAAGGCGACATCGGTCTAGTGATTGTTACCATCGGTCACGTCCTGTTGTACTGTATAGACATCCTCTATAAACTACTGACACAGTGTGATGAACTAGCGTTTTTCCATCACCATACCACACTTCAAGTATCCGTTTTGAGTATCGAAGAGATCAATCAGTAACTCCGTTTGCCAAGGACCCACCCGAAGAATGGACTGGGAAAAGGAATTTTTAACCTACTCCGGCATCGTCTACAATATCTCGACAATCGTCAATACTCCCAATTCCGCCACTTCCTCTGAGGCAGCTGGCACACGGTCGGAGGACTTCAGAGTGCGGAGACGAAATTCTGATCTCTTGCCATGCTGTGAGCATGACAAGATGGTGTCAGAGGGGCAAGATCCCGAGGCGCACAGCTCTGAAGCGCAGACATACATTAGGCCACCTCTTTCGCACAAAGTCGACGAATGGCAAAGACTTGTCCAAGCCCTGCCCTCTCACCCCCAAGTCACTTCCTTAACAGTCGACGCAACATTTTCTACCCTTCCCTCGAGCGGTTCCGAGGGAAGGGGAAGTGATCAGCCACTTGGAGAAGCTCCCCATCATGTTTCCAGAGAATCACTTGCCTCGCAGTCGAATACCGATTTGGCATCCGTTACCCCTGTTACCAATGTGCTACGGAGACCAAGCAGACACCATAAGCTGGAGACTGATCGTCAAGTCTCTTCTCCTTCTGCTCACATCACCACGATGCCCCCTCCTATCAGCTCGCATAGAAGTGGACTCCAAATGCCAAGGGGGGTTCGCAGCCCGATACCTCTCTTACCAATGAAGTTCGGATTGCCCAGGACGGCAAGCTCTGTCCTATATGCCTGTAACATCCCATCCGGCCAGAGCAACTTGGACCACACTCAACAGCACACATACTCTGACGAGACTGCCAACTCATCTGGCACCAATTTGTCTACTGCTACTATCGTCAACACACCTGCAGTCGCTAGACTGAGGCCCAATCTCATCAGACACCCGAACTTCGCGGCTGTCTCGACTTCAAGCTCTGACCAACCTAATGGATTTTCGTCGGCTCAGACATGTCGTCAAGAATATACCTACGAAGAGAAAAGAGAGTCTGCCCAACCTTCTCCTGAACCTGCGTCTTCTGTGACTGATTTTACACCATCAGTCTCAGCAAGTGTGAACAGCAACAGTCACTACACGACCGGTCGTCCTCCCATTCGGTCCCTTCCATCAGGTTCCTCCAGAGTTCGGAAGGGGAAGATCAATCCGAACAAAAGCGTCGATCGCATTCGAAAGACGGAGAGCATTAGTCAGAAATCGGGAAGAAGCTCGAAGCGGAAGGTCGATACTGATACTCTTCGATCGACCGAGACTGGTCGGAACCTCAGTGTACTTGGGTCTCGCACACGTCAGAGCGCAGAGAGAAGCGTTCATGGAAGATGGGCAGCTTCGAGACTGCTCTCCGATCGCACTGGTGCGGGAGTGAGGAGATGCGTCGTATCATTCTCTAGAGCTAAACAGTCGAACAGAGACTTAGGTGACGGCGCAGCAGTCCCATCTCGCGGTATCAAAAAGAGTGTAGGCGGGACTTGGAAGGTCATAAAGGTCCCGTCGAATGGGAAAAGGACATGTGTCGTGTCCTTCACCAGACAGGACAAGGACAGGTCCGAGGACAGTCAGAGGAGGGAAGAGCAGGAGCCACAGGACTTCCTGCTAGGTATGAATGATTCCCTCAACGGCAATGTAGACATCGATACGTCCTCACAGATCGAAGAGATCGAAAAGGAGTTTGGGACAACGTACTTCCGACATCAGCTCGACCACTATCCGTCCATTTCGATCCCGGACATACATCAGGTCATGATGTATCCCTACGATCCATTCTGGGGAAATGACCACGATTCCCAATCATCAATTCTGTGACTGCGGTGATTGCCAAGCAGCTCGTTGTGCCTTACATGTGTAGTGATTATGTTACAGGGCATTCATACTGATCAGTGATACATCGCTCAATTATACGGCTGAAACATCGGTCGGGAGATTGACCTCTAGTATCATATGGCATCTGGAGACCGCCTATGCGAATTTGCCCCACACCTTGTCCCATGCGACCCTGCCTCCAGTCTCGATGACATCTCCGTGACACGGGATGACTCGGTCCCACTTCGCAGCGTTGATAGGTTGAAGTTCCTTCTTAATCAACCTATCGAACAATAAGATTTAGCATGAAGCCTTCCATCGATCTGCTACTGCAAGCCTTCTCGGTATAGCGAGAAGCACACGACTTACTCCTTATCCTTTGCAACGCTACTAGCCATAAGATCATGCATCTTTCCACCAGGACTCATAGTCTTCCAACCGGAGACCATCTTGAAGAAGAAGGGAAGACCACCAGAACGAGAGTATTGTTCCTCTGGGAAGAGGTTGAATAGCATATCTGCTTGAAGTAGCGTCCCGGACGGGTGATGGACGGCTGTGAGTTCGTGGTTCATGTGTGCCGTGACTTGATGAAGCGAGATCTGAGGAAGTAACGTTTCAGCTCGAGCTGTTTTCACACGAAAGTTGGAAGAAACTCACCTCAGGCTCAAATCCGTACTTTTTCTGCTCGCCATCTGTATTCTTCCCAAACAGACCTACCCAAGGGATCTCAGGCTTTTGTTCCTTGAATCGTTCGACTCCGATGGCCCTGTGGATGAGGTCTGCGTATCAGTATTTGCCCTCGTCTGCTTGATCAAACTCCTCCCACAACACCTTTCGTTCCACCTCCTTCTTCGCGCTTTGCCACTTGTGACCCCTACTCTTTACACAAGAGGCATTCATGAAACTCACTTGGCGTCCTTATAAAAGTCCACGTATTCCTTGATAAACATCCCGTGTTCACCATCAGGCGTCACCAGCCATTTCACCTCCCCCATCGACTTCAAGGCATCCTTAGTCGCCGGCGTCAAGGGCGTTGAGACATAGAGGAAGACCTCGGAATCGCTCGACGACCCGCTCTGAGCCGCAGGTTGGATCGACGTTGTTCCGACTGTGGGTTTTGGTGGACGTGAGAGTTTGACGGCAGTGGATCGACCTCCGATAGGAAGTACACCTCCTCGGGTCTGCAACGGTAGGTCAGCGGTGTGCTTCATACTGGGCACAGAGAGAGAGGGAGAATACCCACGAATGGGGTGGAGAAAGTCACGATCTCAGGTGTGACTTGTCTGATTACCAAGGTCTTATCCCTCTCATCTGTAGAGGCTTCCACAAGTTTAGAAATGTCCGACATCTTGCGAAGCTGGGTTTGATATGAGCGGGCTGTGAGTATGTATGATTTGCGGACGGTGAGACCGGGGGCTATTCTGAGAGTGAACAACAGGATGGTGTGTTGTGTATCTTGTAAAAGTTGTAAAGAGCGAGAAGTGAGGAAGATGGAATGACAACAAGGTTGTGTTTGAGGTGAGAAAGTAACCTTCTACAAGTTAACTTATGTCGATGAAATTCAGACTTGTCCAAGACGTCATCGCGATCGAGATTCATCCGGGATCTCACTCACCTCATTTTTTCCTCAGATTAGATCCCACACAGTCTCAATGGGAGCAGGATCCTCTCACTGACCATGGCACTATTCGCAGGCGATCGACCTCTGACTCCATGCATAGGGGGATACGGGGCGTGGGTGAAGGTTACCCACAGAGTTTGACTCGGGCAAAATCAATTATTCCCCTGCTACGCGTATTTATATCCCTGCTATTTTTCTATTTTATCCCAGATTGCCCTGCTCACTCTGAAACGCTCTGCTATCCATAATTCCTCTCTGCTATCTGTCGAAGCACCCTGCTAAGTTGCGAATGGCCTTGAATCCCATCTCCCAGCGGTGTAGCATGCTGCAGAGACCTAAAAGAACAGTCCAGCCAGCCGTTCGCTTCAGTATTCAGCTCATTTCGACGTTTTTCACAAGGACACAATCACTCTGACCCTGAACGGACTGACCGGTGATGAGCACAGACGTTTCATCCCTCGAAGCGTTGTTTACTCCCAAATGACTGGACAGTTTACAATAAAAGCGCATCTAACATGACCTTCTTCATCTTTTACATGTCATGATTCAGTGTACCCATCAGTATTTCTCGTGATTCGCCCGTTTAACTTATCTCAAGCTTCTCCGTCCTTCGACTGTCGATCGTCGCCGAATGACTTCCTACCCTATTCCTCTTGGGGTAGCGTCACAAATTATCAATCCCCGCCCCCGCGGGCGACCTGCTCATCAGTATTGTCATGAGGAACCTGCAGTTCCCTTGCCAACAGCTGACAAGCGCACTCAATTCTGTAACACGAAGGAGGACGCCTACTCAGACTATGATTCTCTTCCGAAAGCAAGTCAAGCTGATTGTCTATCAAGTCCTATTACTGCTTCGAAGATTCTCGATTCACCTGTATCTGATGAAGACGCCTTCTCTTATGATCCCGATATCTATCACTATCCTCATTCGCCCTCTCCTCATGACACTGATCGTCCCACGCGTAGCCCTTCGACCTACCCTACCGAAAGCGTTCGCACTCCAGAAGCGTCGATTTCGCTTTCTATGAGGGCTTCATCCGTCGCAGAGCCTCATACTGCATCGTATGATGCTGCAGTCAACCGCAGACTTCTCACCCAGTCTGAAACACCACAGCCGTCGTTGCTTCGACCTCGCACTCTGGCTACACCTGGCAATCCACTCCCCGGCGCAAACCGAAGCACAGGATTTATCAAGCAGAGACGGACAGTGGAGACTGGCAATGATTACTTCGACGAGATTCACAACATTGCCGAGCTGCCAAAGTACATGGACGCTTTGGTGGGTTGTTTCGCTTGCTATATCTCATGGCATCTCGCTCACAGCCTTGTCAGCCCCATGACTACGGTTGGTACAGCGAACCACGGATATCGTCATACCTCACTGTCAACTGGCTGGATCCTCCTGGATTGAAGCCAAATGACATCCGCGGCCGCCACATGTCCGTCCATGTCGATTCACAGGCCGTTCGCAAAAATCCAAAAGGCTGTATATTCAGAGTCACCTACAAATGTACAGGCTCATGTAAACGCACAAAAGATCCCAACAACACAGATGTCTTCAGTACAGTTTATGAGGAGCTTGAGCACCAGACGAAACAGGCGAAGGAACGTGCTTTATCGAGCCTCACTAAGAAGTTCCTTGCCATAGCGGAAAACGGTACCTCTCCCGGTGTGCAGGCAGGCAAACGTGGGCGACCGAGGAAATCGCTGTGCAATTCGCTGTTGGTTGTAAGTTCACCTTGCAATGAGCGATTACTAACTCTTCTTGTCGAAAGATCTCGATTTCGGCTGAGCAGGCACAGCAAGGGTTATTCACAGCTAGACGACAAACGGAAGACGCTCATCCTCATGGCCCAAAGAGTCTTTTGGCCATTTCACTCTTCATTCGCCAAGTTTTACACGAGCGGGCAGCGACTTTAGGAATGACACAATTACGCTTGAAAAACTGTGAGCTCAACGGGAAACCGCAGCGCTCGCAGCGGCTGATGGTTCATCAGGGTATGAGGGATCATACCAGACCTCACCTTACGGACAATGGATTCGTGACAGACACCCTCATCGTGGGCCCTCTGAACATAATTACAAGACAGCGGTGGAAACTGCACTGCGAAAGAGCCGTTTAGACTGCGATCCCTTGTCGGCCATCCCGATACTGGCTGATTCTAACCCAGATGCAATGATAGCGTGAGCAGATGCCCTTTCTTGCCGCTTCCCCGCTTATTTCGATATTTGTAGCTTTGTCATACCTGAAGAAGATGAAGATGAGGAAATGTCGACCGAAAACGACGTATCAAATACGACCGGGATCGAGGATTCTGTACCTCAAACAGCCTCTCAGAGTGCCTCTTTACCTCGGTATCAATGTATCATCGCACCTCCGCACGCTCTCGATACAGCGATACTCTATTCGCTGGACCATGGAGCCTTTATGGACTCTTCCTGGCGAAACAAAGTACAAAGTCGCTGTCCTGCAACTATTGTCAGCACTATAAACGAGTACCATCGCATGGTACCTAGTGAGTCTTCGTCGTATGTGACAACGGGATGCATTCGCTGAAATCAATCAGTCGCTTTCATGGTATCAAGACACGCAGACACGGAAACATATCAGTACATGCTTGAACAAATCGCGATCGCCGTTCAGGACAGAGCGTCATCTTTATTGGAGGAAAATGCGAACACACACTACCAGGACAGACAACGGGATCGTTTGCTTGACAAGTGCGGTCACATAGTCGACTTTGGCTTCCGACCTCGATATATGATGATTGACGGCGATGATGCCGAACGATCAGCGATCCAAATGGTCTTCCCCGACGTTCCCATTCGCATGTGTCAATTTCATCTCATACAGGCTTGTCGTGCGAAAGCGCGTTCTTTCTTTGGAACCAACAAGGAAGGGCAAAATCGGTGCGAACGTTTCTTGGCCGCATTCAGACAGGTACAGCGTTGCCCGACCGAGGCCGATTGGGATCGATATTTCGAGAGATTTCGGCAAGAAGTATTATTCATTGTGCGAAATGATGCACCTACTTGGGCGTCAATCGAACGTTATCTCAATCGAACGTGGTTTAGCCTCCGATGGCGTTCACACTGTATTGACTATGGGATTCCTTCAGATCTCACCCGCGATGGAGGATGTTCTACGAACAATTTCGCAGAAGCCGCCTTCAGAACATTCGACCGAATTTTCCTCAGCGCTCGAGTAAATAAAAGGTATGTATCAATGTCTTTGTGAAGATATTTTTCCATGCTGACGTATTCGACAGACTTGATCGGCTGCTAATCATAATCATTCACACCTATTTTCCTTTTTACAAGTACAATCCCCCTAACCATCCTCGTGCACATAAGAAGCTGCTTAATGTCTTGGCAGATGGATGGAGAATCTGGCAATCAAACGAGATACGCCGCCTGCCAGGAGACAGGACCAACAGCCGTATGGCGTTCGAGTTCAAATTCGAAGGGTCAGATCAAAGCACATGTGGACGGAGAGCCATGAATGGTGACCAACAAGGCAGAGAGGTGTGCTCATGTGACATGTGGACTCAGACTGGCAAACGCTGCCCTCATCTTTGGGCTATGTCGATATTTTTAGACTTTGGGAGCGTCTGCGATTATGAAGGTCGGGCTGTCAACATCGCGGAGACCTGCGAAGCAGAGGCTCATCAGTATGCAGTCCAAAGTCGTCAACGACCATTCACGTTCCCGAATGGTAGCGAAGCCGATGCGAACGACACAACTATGCCAGCAGAAGACGACGACGAACTCCTCCCAACAAGTTTCATGGATCTCGCAAGTTGGGATCAAGATTCAGCTTCACCTGTGTCGCCCTCCAGCCGGCGGTCTGTTTTGGGGAAAAGGAGTGGGTTCTACAATCTCTCTCTCCTTGTCCCATCTCCACTAATGATCTTCCGCAGCTCATCCCAAAGATTCACCGGGCGAGCGATCGAAGACCGGAGCGGGACGGCCAGCCAAAATGAAACCTCTTCACCAATATCGATCAAAAAGCACACAACATCTCTCCAAAAGAGCCGCAAAACACAATGCGAACCAAAGGTTGTCGACCAGCAGGCCGTCAGGATCTATCAACACTGGGGCTGATTGCTATGCTTTATCATTATTTCATATGCTGTGTCGACTGGACGCATTCGCAAGTTTGGTTCGCTCTCTGACAGTCGATTCCTCAATGGTGCAACTTCTTCTCGATTTTTTAGGGGACATATCAGCGCGGCGAACAGAAAGATATCCACTTCTACAGCAATGTCTCATTGGTGAGCAGCGACTATCAACTTTTACTGGTCCATTCGCTGAGTGAGTTTTAGATAATAAGCTCATAGAACCGCATGATTCGGGTCAGCAGGACCCTGTCGAACTCCTGTACAGATTGTTTCAATTTTTCGACACCAGGAGCTCACAGGTATCTCTTTCAAGTCTTTTCCAATACAAGACAGCTGCGGCCACCGTATGTAGCTTATGCTCAGCTGGCGGGCAGCTTCGAAATACTCGTCAATCGGAAACCGTCTTGACCGTCTATCCCGAGCAACTTCGGTACCAAGCTGTCAGTTTTGATGTGAGCGATCTGATCGCGACTGCTCTTCGTCGCGAAAATCCAATCCAGTCTTTCTGTCGTTCCTGCTGTCGGTCCTCGCACAGTATCACCAATGATCGCTTCACCAGTATGGGTAGTATGTTCGCGATCAATATCGTATGGTCTATTGAAAATTTCGACAATGGTCCTCCTCAGCTCAAGAGATGTGATTTCGCGATAGCATCGACAATCGAACTTGGCGCAAATGGCGACCTTCCAGACAGAACTCAGGCTGAATTGGCGGGGGTAGTATGCAAGGTTGGCTGCACAGCGCTTGACGGTCATTACGCTGCTGCAATTCAAGAGGGTGGGAACTGGTGGATGACAGACAACGATCAAGTGACCCCAGTGCGAAATCTGCAAGCATTCTTCGAGAAAGGACGACTTCCAGTACTCTTAGTGTACACTGTGACTACTGGAGACGATCGTTCACCACCGTCTATGCTACAACCTACACAATCACGCGCGCTTGGTAGGTTATTCGCGATTCTCTATCGAAAGCAGCTAGTTGAAGCTGAGCCTTTCCCAAATTCTGGCAGCCGTCGAAGTATCACAAACAGCCCAGACAAAGCTTTCAGAAGAGGAAAGGTACTTCATGGTGATGGAGAGATACAGAAACGTCCGTTGGTCTGATCCGACCGTTGTCGAGCCCTTGGTTTCGGCGTTATCAACCGAAACTCGATTATCTTCCGATCACTTGGAGAATTTTTGTGCGATCCTCAAGCGCGATCCGCCTCTCCCTGGCATCAACAAGAAAAATGTTGATTGCGGAAGTGGAGTTAAAATTCGTCGCGAGACTCTCTACGATCGATTCGCTCACCCAACAGCCTGGTGGACTTCGACCATTTGCGAGATTATCGGTACGATCGCGAAAAACATGATCGAAACCCGCGACGCAGACCGTATCGAGAGGGGTCTTTCCAACGAGTGCTTTGTGCGCGCCATACCTCTTCTCTCGACTCTAGCGCCGACGACAGGCCTTGAGGTTATCGAATCGTTCTGTGGTACTGATGGTACCTGGCGCACAAAACGTCAGTGTGGCGTTGTCTACCCGGATGGATCGCACCATTTCTTTACCATGGCTGTGTTCGGACCCGACAAGCTTGTCGTAACCTACGATGGCGCTGGTGGACTGTATGGTTCTGGATTTATAGAGGTAGGTACCTAACTTACTTGGCTTTTAGCTCACATATACTGAATGCCGATACAGAAATTCAGAGAACGTTTGCGATCCAGATTGAAATGGGAGCTAGAGGCAGGAATTGCGAGCGAAGCAGATTGCTGTGGCTGGCTGGTCAGCCCAAATAATCCGGTAGGTGTTTGTTGCCAGGTGTGTGTGGAGGATCGCAGAACTGAATGCGCATTTTGCAGGGGATGAGAGACAGAATTGGCTGGATCGCTCAGGAAGATACCTTCAGCTGTGGGAGCCTAGCAAGCGCGGCGATGGTACTACTGTGCCAAGGGATCAAGCCTTCAGCTGAAGCGTTATTGCAAGTGTCAGGAAGAGCAGAAAGCAGGAAGATCACTCCAAGTGACAGACAATGTCTGGATTTGAGGCATTCGATGTTAGGCCTCTTCCTGTCTTGGGCCGGAGCGAATGTGAGAAGTGACTCGAGGGATCACTGGACAAAGCATGACGCAGTGGAATGTCTGATCAGACAGATAATGCCATATAGAGAACGACTTGATTATGCTTGACAAATGATGCATTCAGTCGGGGTTAATCACAAATAGATACCATGAAGTGAAATCGTCCTCACAAAACCAGGCTCTTAGCGGTGTGAGGCCTACCCGCGAATGGAGATACTCGACCTGTAAATGTCTGCGAATGTATGTATTGGAACAACTGTTCATCTCATGAGTGTCTTTGATCACATGAGCCTCTGTACAGGCAATGTTCGCGGAGTCTATAGTGATGTATGATCGTCCGAAACCCAAAATGAGCAATTTTGATAGCAGATCGAGTGCAGTCACCGACGAAATTCTAGCATAGCGCACAGCAATAAGAAATGAAAGAATAATGTGCCCAGAGACGACCAGAAGAGTATAGCAATGAACGAGTATGGACATTTAGTCATTCGCTACAGATGGAGCCTCGTCAGATCCCTAACGTCCCGGACCAGTGTCTACCTCACTCCTCATCCCCGTATCAACCTCTGACCCAGTACGAGTCTCCCCGTCCCCAGTCTCCGCCAGCTGTCTAGGCGCTTCAGTTGGTGCACGAAGTCCGCTCTGTGTGTGATGGTTAGTTGAGAACACAGCCGCACAATGAGGTTGCGCTCGCGGACTTACCGTGCTTTCGTTGACCGGGCGCAAACGTTGCACCTCCTGCTCCAACTCCTCCACTCTCTTGAGCACAGCATCCCTCTCCTTCAACGCCAAGTCTTTCTCATTCACCGCCGTGCGAATGACTGCGACTGCTTGCTCAGTCTCGAGCGCGCTAGCCCTCTCCCTCGCAACAGCCGCATCCCTGCTACGAACTGCAGCCCCATGCCTTCTCTCCGCCAATTCTCTTGCCTTTTCGGCGTCTGCCAATCTCTCCTCATATTCCTCTTTGAGATCCCCGACCTCCTCTTCTACCAAGTTCAGTGAGTGTTGTAATTGATCCGAAAGCTCCTGATTCTTCGCGTACCGAGTCTCCAAGAGCTTAAACTCATTTTTGGCTTTAGTGAGTTCGTCAGCGAGGCGACGAGACTCAGACATGGCACGTTCTTTTTCAGAAATCGCCTGAGAGATTACCTGAACAGCTTGAGAGTGCTCGGTTTCCATAGAGCTTCGAGCGTTTTGGAAGGCTCGAAGGGTATTCTGAAGAGAGTCTTCAGCTGTTTTGAGATTGTCTTCAATGGTAGAAGACCAAGAAGAAATTGAGGCCGGTGTCACTGTGGGTTCTGATGCGTTCGTTGTGGCAAGATTGCTGGTGTTAGCTTTCTTGACAAGTCTGGTATCGGTGGAGTGAAGAATGTTCCGGTACTGGTTGCTTTGTGATGCTTTCGGTTTCGATTGCACCGCTGAGGAGTTGATAGGTGGTAGGGGTGGAGGCATATGTGAGTGAGCAGCCTCGTGAGCTGCTAAGAACGCAGTAGGAGAGAGTGTAGTGGCAGGGGGAGGGGGGGATCGACGAGGTTCCAAGCCATCATGTGGGGTAGCTGGAGTGGGGTCAACGAGAGAACCGATCGAGTTGTCCGGGAAATTGGTTGCAGAGTCGTCATGCGGCGGCGTGTCATATAAATCTGGCTCGAGTTCTTCAGTCTGAAGCTCCTCGACAGTTTTATTGCCGAACTGGGATAGTCTTCGGACGGCTGAGGTCGGCGTCGGTGTGGAAGGAGATTTGGTACGTGGGCGTTTCGATCCCGAAATTCGATTGGTATTCTCGCTACCACTGAATTCAGGCTGCGGAACCTCTTGGGAAGGTTTTCGGACTCTCTTCTTCGTCTTCGGAGGGGTGGAAATGATCGTGATCGGAGAGAGTTGATGCTGAGATCGCAGCTTCATGCCTGGAGAAGAAGGGTTAGGAGTGTGGGGATTGTTTCCTTCTTCCTCAGAGTACAAGCTCTCTGCGATCTCGACAATTCGATTGAGGATCGTGCATCCGCCTTTGGTATCTGCGACACAAGACAGGCAGGACGAAAGACGACCTGACTCGGACACATAAGAAAGGAGCGTAAGATGCCCTCGTTTCGCAGCCTTCTCGCAGTCCACTCCAGGATGACTACACAAGGTGCATCAGCGACGTACTAATCTGACGAAGACCGAGCGATTGGACGACTAACCTGTAAATGAAGGCTGGGAGATGGCCCATATGGCACTTAGTCAAGCTCTTCGTCCTCTTGTTCGATCCGCCTGTTTTGATCTTGGTATTCGAACCTTTAGAAGAACCTGCTTCCTCAGGAATTGTCGCAACAAAGCCTTTACAGAAAGATCGAGATTTGGTAGCATATTTTTCGTAGAAGGTCGGATCTGGCTCCACTCGAACAAAACCAAACTGCACAGTATTCATGGGAAGACTGAGCAATTGAGCACATTCCGGAGGCTGCAAGTATCCAGACAAACAGTCTCTGATCTCAACAGCGCTGTCGGAATCACCCCAAACAGGATCAGAGGGCCTATCCCAAAGGCTGAAAGGGAGAATGGCGAAAGGCATCTCGATGAAATTTGACTGATTCAGGCTGAACGATGCGAATTGAGCTGTTTATGGATTGAATCGTCTCGAGATGGTATTAGTGGGAAAGAGACAGACAAAAGAGTTATTCACTGATCATTCAACCTTTGTTTATGTGTCAGGAAAAAGTCGTTTCGCCTGATGTTTGCATCGTTGATTGACTTTCTAGTCTGGATGTCAACAAGAGTGTTCTTTTCACATCAGGAACGGCGAAATGAAGACAACACCAGTCGGATCTTGCATTTGATGTAGTTTTCAGTGAACTGAGATGAAGAGCAGTCAGAAGAAGGTAGAACCTTTGGAAGACAGGGTGATGGACAGGCGTTTCGACTCGACAGGCTATATCAGCAATATGAGCAAGTCTGAGGTCCGGAGCTGATGGCGAATGAGGCGAAGCAAGTCCTGACAGGAGCGAATGACGTACTGGTGACATGCAGCATGCCGAAAGTGCGTCCAGGAGCGCCTCAGTAGCGTTTCTGCACGTTCTCGATGATAGCGGGGTTGGTTCGACGGTAGTCGAGACATAAAGCAGATAGCAGGGTCATATCTGATTAGCAGGGTGAATTAGCACAAAATGGAAAAATAGCAGAGAAATAAATAACCGTAGCGGAGAAATATATGTACATGCTTGACTCGGCTGCTTCCACGTGTATCCCACGTGGTAATCGAATCTCGAACAACCCGCAATAACAAATCCCACATCTCGTTCATTCCTCTATCTCAAGCTCGTTCACCTATTCTTCACGTCTGTCCATCAACAACTTCAGGATCATGTCTTCACCTCATCCACAGCAGGTCCGGCCCGCTGTATACTGCAGGTGAGTGCGGTGTTCAGAACGCAACTCGTCAAGCTCGCGTCGCATTCCTATCACATCCCTTTCATTTCAAACCGGTTTCATCAGTCACGCACCCGGTATCTACTGTTTGCTGAGTCGCTGATTTCTTGGACTCTCAGATGGGATTTCTGCTCCGGCACGTTTTACACACTTGAAGACTGGGAGACGCACTTCATCGTCGGGCATCAAGCGTACGAGAAAGCTATCGACTTGACGGGGAGGACTAGAAGAAAGAGGGAAGATGGGTTGTGGGAGCTGGTCCCGGAGGAAGGGTTCCGTTTGAGAGGTGTGTGATTGCGATCATGATCGGCCAATGAGTAGCCCACATCACTGGCATACCATTTTATCCTTCGACTCCTGCAAGAGTTCAAGTGAGAAGGAAGCTGATATATATCCACCATTCGGTCACAGACGAACTTCCCCTCAATCCCGACCCATCCCAAACCACGGGCGACATCACCACAACGACCCACACCCTATCCTTCCCCATCCCACCATCCTTTGGCTCACCACCCGATCTTCCTTCTTCCTTATCCATGCCGACCAACATGATCTTACCTCCTCAAACACCCGACATGGATTACGTCTATGATCGCGAACCAGATGAGGAGGAAGGTGATAGATCTCATTCGCTTGAACCGTCGGGTCAATCGAGGATCGATCATGATCAAGGCGGTGGAGGAAAATACACCACGTTCTTCAAATCTCCTTCACCTTCTCCTCCGCCTACTTTCAATTCGATCGATGTTGCAGCTTCAGCTTCAGCTTCCGGCTCAGGTTCAGGTTCAGCAACAATCAATATGCCACCACCAGGTCAAAGAACGAGGACTCCACCACAATCACAATCACAATCGCAATCACAATCGCAATCACAATCACATACTAATCCTTCACACCCTGGCCCCTCGACATCGTCCAGTTCTCAAGCCAATACTTCATCGGGTAACTCGCATTCGACATCAAGACGATCTACCACCAATCCAAAAGCATCACAACAGTCGTCAATCTCCCACCATTCACGAACGGACGGACAGACGAATACACCTGAACAACATTCGAACAGATTACGGACGGACTCGACGAGCTCACAAGGTGTCATCCCGCTGACGTTCGGAGCGGCTCTCGGTGGGACGGGAGCAAGTGGTGATAGTGCGGCACCTATGAAGGGGTCTGAAGGTGTGGCATTTAGTTGGGGATCGAAGTGAGGTGAAGGATAAAGGCCAGGCCGTGATTGTGTACGTTGTTGCCGTTCAGAGTTCGGCGGAAGGAAAGACAAGCACAGGCACATGGGTGACGAAGCCTCACGCCGCGAGCCCCCATTGAGCTCAAGTATCCTCCCCGTGTCATTGTAGTCGGACGGACATCACAGTCGCAATAGCCCTCTGGACATTGAATGTTTTACCTAGGACAGTCAGTGTATATGTTTGTTATAACCAATGAAGAGGACATGTCATAATGTGTTTTCATCGCTTCGTCACTGAATCATCGTTAATCTTCAACATAAGTGGTGTTCGTGGAAAGTCATGCTATATCTATCAAGATCGTAATATATCGTAATGTCGTCAGATCATCACTAGCTCTCCAAACGGAAGACGGGAATTCTCTCCTCAGTCACGAGCGCTGTCTCTGTCGATGCCTTTTTCAGCCTCGTCCCCAGCGGTTCATGTCTTTTGCCCTGTGGCTCACCCCAGGACTGTCAATTGCTCCTGCCTACTTTCACTCTCCTCCACTCGCCTCGCAGCCCTCCTCACCTGTCTCTCCGCCACATCTCTAGCAACCTCTCTCCTCTCTTCCAGAATCCTGTCATATTCTGCTCTCTTACCCCAAGAGTCCAGAGCAGCATCTGCAAGAGAGTCGAGAGGAAATGGGTTTTCTGGATCAAGAAAAGCGGGATTATCAGTCGTTGTAGAGGTAGAGCCCGAAGAGGTGGATTGGGCAAGGATCGAAAGGGCTGATGTGCTTGATGCTTGGATGGGGTTTGGTGTTGATGAACTGATTACGGACTTCTCAGATGCGGTATGATCACCGAGAGTGCTTGTGTCCGGAGTGATGGCCAAGTCTTCAATTCTTGTTGCGATCTCTGCAGCTTTGACGACGACACCATCTTCTCTGACAGGTGTAGGAATTGTCGAGGCGATCGATTCTGACGGGGTGTCATCCACTTCGGCCCACTTGGAATCGGTCCTCAACCAATCGAAGAATTGATCGACAGTGTGATTCCTCTTTCCTCGACTGTTTGTCTGATCGCCCTTCTTCTGCCTTTGTTTACGAGCCATTCGTCGAAGAGCTCGCTCCACGAGCGTCTCACTTTCACCCTCCGCTTCAAGCCCGCTGGATTCACCGACGTTGCTGTCATCAGGGTGTTGGAATTTGTGAGGCGTAGTCACCCAGTCCCAAAATTGTCTTTCATCTTTCCAACCATCTCCCTCGCTCGACCACCTCTCCCAATCAAGACCCAACCAAGCACACAGCGCCTCGGGCGAAGTGGTCAACGTGACGTCGATGGGCTTCAATCCGAAGAAAGGTGAATGGCGGATCGCTAACTGCGTGAGATGCAGGGTCAAGCATGGTGAGAGGGTTCGGATGATACGGCCGATAAGGAGGGCGGTGGAAGAGTAAGCTGAGGTGAAGTGGATGAAATGAAAAGAATAGGGTGGAACGAAGAGAATGTCGACTTGGTAGAACTATCGGATCGTGCGAGAGAAGTGAGGTTGAGTCGAGTATCACCGCCAAGAAAGCTTCAGTCAGCTTTGACTCAAAATGGTGCGTCTGCACCGTCATTCTCGTGACTGGACCGAACCGATAACTCACCTCATCATCACCAAGACCTGCTGCACGACAGTCCGCCACGCCCCCTTCATCACTGCCACCAGCACTTAAGACTCCAGGTGACACTTTGAAGCTCGCCTCCACACCTCGCCTCCTCCACCCATGTGCTCCCAACTTCCTCCTGATGAGATCGCAGAGCTCTCTAGCTCTGTCCACCCCGGGTCCTTCTGCCATCTTGCCTTTTCCAAGGACTCGAACAGTCCCTTCGTCTAGTCGACTAATGATGGTGTTGACTTGATCTTTCTTATCGTGCAGACAAATCTCCGCCTCACTCGTCTGCTTGGAAACAAGGTGGTCGGTCACCAAATCGTCTCCACCTGACATCGCAGATCCACCATCACTCCTCGTGCCCATCTTCGAGCTTCCGACCTCATTTTGGTCAGAGACCGATGTCATGACCCACTCCTCATCACCTCCGCCAATATCTTCCGCCCCAGACCATCCACACAAGACGTCCAAATCTCCATGATCCACTTTATCCTTCAAATTGCGAGGCGTATCAATACCTTCAAACACTTTCAGACTCGCGAGGTTGGATAGAACGTATTGCCTGAGCGTGCCGTATCGGTCTTGAGAGAGACGAAGAGCAGGTGTGTCAAAGGCGTTGCCTCCCATCGTCGAGGGAAGCGTGCTCCGCTTGCGGCTGAATTGGTGAGCAGGCAAAAATTTGGAATGCGAGCGAGTCGGAGATGAACTTGTGGTCTTCTCGGTGCGTGAGAGCCTTTAGCTTCAACCGATGACAAATGCAAAATTCGCTGTATTGCGCAAGTCAAGTATCCAAGACCGGATGAAGACGACTTTCGATTGTGTACGGAAGAATCGACACGGTCTCGGAAAGATCGGAGGATTTCGAGTCAATCGAATTAGCGATATGCACCACTATTTCGTCGAATCGTCAAGTCTGCAAGACTTGTTGGTCTGGACAGTACACAATGATTTAGCATAGTCCTGTAAAGCGAAATGGCACCTCTCAGTCAACTTACCTGAGTGAAACGGCAAAGTCAGACCGGTGTTCGACCAGCGTACATCCGACCTGCCTACTTCAGGTGGACCGGAGGGTTATGATAGTCGTCTAGAGCGTGGGGTCTCGTTCAAGATCAAGCAAGCGTCGTAGAAGTCATCAAGCGTCGTAATGGTTGACGAAAAGAGACAAGAAACAAGAGAGAAGAGGGTTGATGACGAGGAAGAAAGAAAAAAGAATGCGAGGTGAAAGAAAAGAAAGAGAAGCAGATACAAAGATGAGATGCAGACACACACCACTCGTCGTTTGCTCCATTCACTTGTGCTTCGTTGGCCACGATGTGCCATACATCGGACGAGCCTTCGCTTCGCATTGACTAGGCACGCTCGTCAATTCAGTGTTGTTCATCCACACACTGCTGTGTAGTCAACTACATGCGAAGGACTGCGGAACATATGCATCGATGTCTGTTGATCGAGACCAGAGTAGAAACGAAACGTATAATCGGAAAATTGAAACCTCCACCTGACACACTCTGTCTAATTCATGATCATGGACACGCTTTCCACGTCTAGCCTTTTGACACTCCCTCATCACGCCTCTCTTCCGCCCCCCTGATTGCCACCCATCCGCATTGCTGTTTCTTCGCCTTCTTGCTCTCAGCTTATTGTGGGGGTCGGAATCTGAACATCCACCGCGTTAGCGCTGCGTCTGGTTCTTACCATATCAGTCTTACCCAGGAGGCATTTGTCCGGGAGGGAATGGCATTCCAGGAGCGCCGGGGAATCCTGGAGGTCGGAATCCGGGTGGCATACTGGAAGGAGATAAGCATCAGCTTTTAGTCGTATTCCACGTTGCCGAAGCCACACTCACCCAGCGGGAGGAGGCATTCCAGGAGGTAATGATCCAGCTCCGGGGAATCCAGGTGGCATACCAGGGGGCATACCTGGCATTCCTGGAGGGAAACCAGGAGGTGGCCTGGCATAAGCCATCGGTCGAGCAGCCATTGCTCCGGGAGCTCCTGTGATTGAGGGCAATCTGTCAGCTCTACGTTCTTCACGATCATCCACCGATCGACGCTCCGCAATACGAAGCCCTCATTCGCTCTCCCTAACTATCACACTCTCTTTCCACCGTGGGCTCCTCACCGACACGCTGTGGCTCACGGCAGAAGTCCGCTGATCAAAAGGTAACGACATAATGTGTGGTCCTTGCAGATCTTGACCCTTCGCACCCAGATTGAAACCTCACTCACCAGCACCCAAAGGCATCCCTCTTCCAGCAGGCAGTCCCTTCCCAGGTCCCGCCAGCAAACTTGAATCCTCCTTCTGCACAGGTGGGGGTCCCTCGACGGTGACCGAGACAATGGTCTCTCCTCGAAGAATGACGAGACCGAGCGTTCGTTTTTGTTGTTGTGTAGGTGCCGGTTCGTTTTCTGGTGCTCCCTTCACTTTCTTTCCCTGAACAGAGGATCGATGTCAGCGAGATTTCCACTAAGCGTTCATACTAGGGTATAAGAACAGCAATTGTATGAAATCGATTGATGAAGGTTATACTCACCTTGACAGTTCGGAACTCTTCACATTCGGCCAAAACAAAGTTCATGTGCTTGTCATAAGCCAACATCTGACCAACAAGCGATCGACCGTCGTTACTGCGCAGAAGAGGGAACCAAATCAGCTACACATCGCCTGTTGAAGATGCAGATCATAGCTGGACTCACAGGGTGGCTTTGAGCCTGTAGTGGATCAAAGTCGCCATCTTGGAGTGTTTGGCTTTGGGGGCTGCAGGAGGATCGAGATCAGCACTTTGACTTGTGCGGATGCAGTGCCGTATTGGGAAAGAGATACTCACGAGGCTGTTGTCCATGATAGTATCGTAAGAAGAAGCGGAAGTCGGACAGATATCGAATCAGCATTGCACCTTCGACATCGGGGACACAGCATCGACACCCCGACAGTACACTGTTGTCCCACTAGCCCCACACTTGAAATGAAGACCTTGATATAGTCCAGTGAGACGTTGCTCTGCCACTCCCTCCTCGCATGTGCTCCTCATTCATTCTGACCCAGACCTCAGCATCCAAGCGCGACTCACCATCTTGGGAGATCTTCCTGGTTGTCTCTGCTATCGATCCGACTCAAGCCTTTCTTTTGGATATGCCGCGTTCCAGTCGTGTCGTCCGGCGAGGTGGATCGATGGGTGATGTGATGTGAGGTGAGAAGAGACTGTATGGAGTGAGCAGAAGTAACGGTGTCCGATCTATCTATCGATGCAATTGTGTCAACTGAAGGAAAGAGAACAGCGAAGGTGCAAGCTGAATGAGTAGATGGAGAGGATCGGCGATTCGGGGTTATTTCCGATGTGGCGTCATCCTGCTGCAACCGGTGCAGCAACCGCATCCCAGAAACTCAATCTTTTGTTGTCTTTTCAATCTTCCCTTCTCCTTCTCCTTCAGAATCAAATTATTGTACATGATCCCGTATTTATTGTGACCAGGCAGGTGGATCATTATCATCACGACCCAGCAGGGTTCTACAGGAGGATCTAGACACAAACGACAGGATTATGTAGCGAAGGCATCTCATTATCACAGTGGTGTACTTGGCCTGGGTCTTGCCTATATTCAATCCTTATCTCGATAGCTATGAAGATGTATCTTGTTTGTGGGACATGAGCGGGAGCCTTGGCACAGTGACATGATGACAGTGATAACAGCAGATATATCGCTCAGACTGTCGCGCGTTCGTGGTCGGTGGGTGGAGACTGTGGTCAAAAGTGCTCGTGAATCGTGCACGTCGTCCGCAATCTGAGATTTCGGTAAACTTCGACCTTTTCCTTCTGTCCACTTGCGAGAATCATCGTAAACGACTTACATCGTATTCATCATCTATTCTACCTATCGCATACCATAATCACGACACCGGTCCGATCCACCATCGTGCCCAACTTCCTCGCAATGTCAGCAACTTTCGACCGCCGTCGTATTCCTGCTCCTGAACATTCCACCCCACCGATCTATGAACCCCTTCCTTCATCCAGCGAGAACGAAGCAGGTCCATCGAGACGGACCGACCGAGGTCCTCTCGAATCGAGACCTATCTGTGAGTTTGTTCTCTTACCTCACCTCAATTCCCCGCCCCTCCTCATATCCTTGTCTCCAACGCTGACTCGCCTGATTTGATTCGCTCGAATCGACAGTCCTCAAAACCGGCTTGATCTCACAAGCGAACGGTAGTGGATATATCGAATCGGGAGGTGTCAAGATCGCCTGTTCAGTGTGAGTCTCACAGTCATCGTTATCGTACGCTACAAAGCACGAGCTGACCAGGAAATTCCTTGCCATGTGTGATAGATACGGACCTAGACCCAAACCGCCGCCCTACTCTCCTCAAGGATCGTTGAACCTCGAAGTCAAGTTTGCACCGTTTGCTTCTGACCCGAGAAGAGCGCCGCTGAGGGTGAGTATAGTGTGATCTTCACCTCTCATGCAAGCTAGTCATCGTACGGAGCGTCGGTGTCGTCGTGAAGCGAGTAACTGTCCGACGAACCAGCATCTTCATACTCATATCATACCCCTCTATCCTCTATGTCTCACTCTATCATTCTCTCCCACCTTCATACAAGAAAGAACGATCGACAGGACTAACACTGACAACCTTCTCTTGCGATGGTCAGGACACCGAACCACTTCCACTATCCGCCTTGCTCACACAATCGCTCTTGCCCACGATCCACCTCCATCTCTACCCCAAATCATCGATCGACATTTATCTCGTCGTCCTCGAATCCGACGCCCTCTCCAACGTTCTCTCTGCTGGACTGACAGTCGCCAGCGCAGCGGTCGCTGATGCCGGTATCGACATGTACGGACTGGGCGTAGGAGGAGTGCTGATGGACAAAAGCTCGGTCGATGGCGGTGTCGGTGTCGGTGTTGAGGAGGATGGATTGTTATTGGATCCTTCGAAAGATGAGGAGACGAGGGCAAAGGGGATGATCGTGGTGGGAAGTATGCCAGCGCTGGGGAAAGTCACGAACCTATTTTTGACGGGAGAAGTCGATGTGGATCAAGCTGTTGACGTGAGTCGAAATCGTCTTTCCTCCTGTCCTCCCGATTCCTAGTTCAAAACTTCGTCTTGCTCTTGTCAAACGGTCAGAGTGGCTTTGTGCTCTCTCTCTCTCTCTCACACACACACACACCTGGAGATTTATGCCCCTTTTTCTTCTTCCACTTCATAGTTCTTTCGATGTTGCATTGGGCTCTTACTTAGCCGTCTCCTCCCGAGATATACGGTTACATCTTTGAGCAGGATTGCTCACACTCGAGGGTCACTTGCTGACTCACCCCTTCCTGATAATCAGATGATCGACAAGGCCATATCTGCTTCCAAAGAGACACATACCATCCTCGCTCAAGCTCTCGTAGAAGGCGCAGAAGAACGTGGAATAGGACCAGTCCCGGCTGCTTAGTATGACTATACTCTCAGAAATAAATGAAAACAGAGGTTCTCACTTCTCATGCACCTATACGTTCATTTTATCCATGTCCTGTTTCCTCGAACTCTTGTTCATGTTCAGTCCTCAGTCGGATGCGAATCCGTCCCGTTCCACCCGCTTTGTCACTGCACACACACCTAGTTATCGCAAGCAAAAAGACCGAGACCGAGGGATTCAAACTTGCAATGCATGATAGCGAGACCGTGATATATGCTATTGTACATTAGACTACACATAATCTCCCCACACAGATGAAATCCAATCGTTAATCCTTATGCTTATAATATATAGCTCCCGCCACGATCGCCACCACAAGGACAGTAAAGACAGGTAAAGGCTGCGATTCACACAAGTCATCAGCTTTGGTGCAAAAGGACGATCACGACGATAGGTCGAAGTGAGGCGGACTTACCTGTACAGCACCTCTGTTATTAGTTATCAAACCACCTTTCTGATCTCTTGTCTTCTTCTTCCCTTTACCGCCTTCTCGACCTCTTGTACCTTCCCCTTCTTTGAGTGTATCTCCACTTTCTTTCGAGCTTTCGGAACTCGACCTCTCTCGTCCTTCTCTCTCCACATCATCACCTTCTTGAACACTGTCAACATGTCCACCTGATTGTTGGCCTTTCCTCCCTCGGTGGCTCGATTTACCCTTGTCAAGTCGATTTCTCATCCTGGTACCGCTCGCAGCAGGAATAGCCGGAGACGCACCTACCAATCCGGCAGATGTACCTTTCGGTGTCGAGATCCCTTCTCCCGCCGTGAGGTCACCACCTACTACTCCCTTGAGAGCCCGGACGGCCAAGAGAGCCTTGTTGCTTGGCCTTCTCCGACGTGATGGTCGTTTTGATGATGATGGCGACAAGGAGAGTTTGGTCGCAGCTGGGTTCATTGATCCAGCTTCCTCCCAACCGTCAAGAGATAACACATCTCCCCCTTCGTGCGCCTCGGCATCTTGCTCGTCGTCGTCATTTTCACCTTTCTCGCCTTCCTCATCATCGTCTGCGCCCTCTTCATCTCCGTCAACGAAATCATCTCCGCTCAACCTCTCGTTCAATTCCCTCTCCTCTTCTTCCTCGTGGGCACGCCTACTCGCCTCTTCCCATTCCCTTACCACACCTCTCAATCTCTCCCTCTCAACTTCCCAAGTCTCTCTCTCCCGTTTCCAACCTTCCTCGAATCTTACTCGCCAACTCTCCCATCTCTGTTCCACTTTGGTTACTTCCTCCGCCACCTTGCTTGCCATACCAATCTCTAAGGCTCCCACTTTTTCGGTGAGCAGTTTGACGGCCGACATCGCCTCTTCATGTTGTTCTTGGAGTGTTTTCGACAGTTGCACAGCTTCGGTGATCTCGCTTGACAGAGTTTGGATCCGAGCGACCAGTTCCGCATTCTGTTCCGCTACTTCTTTCTGCGAAGAAGTATTTCCATCACTGTTGATATGCGCACCATCCTCTCCGTCTTCTCGATCTCCGTTGAATTGGGTTGGTTCGGGCGTTCTCGGTCGATCAGGATGTCTCTCTCTTTCTGCTCTCCTTCTGTCCCTCACTCTCTGCTCAGAGTCTTCACTATCCATCATAGTCATGACACTTCTCGAATCGTCATCGTCATCATCATCGTCATCGTCATCGGCCAGCCTTCGTCCAAGTGTTCTTCCCCTGGGACCAGCAAGCAGCATATCCATCTCACGCTTACTTTCCTCCATCTGCTCTCGCATCGTTGAGACTTCGTGCTTGATGCTTTCATGCTCTTGCAGTTGTCCTTCAAGTAGACGTATCTTGTCAAGGTGACCGGCAAGAGAGGATTGTGTTTCGTTGAGTTGGACCTGGAGAGCGATGAAAGCAGCTGCTTGTTGACCGTGCGGACCGGCTAAGGCAGCTTGAGCTTCGGCCGAAGCGGATCTGAACTGAGGTGGGATAAACTTCTCCGCTGAGCCATTCTGCGACGGTGGCTACGAGTGACAGTCAGATCTCGTGACCGGCCCTTCGGCGAAGGAAGACTCACCAAGCCACCACCAAGAGTGTCTTGTATGTCTGTGAAAGTGGAAGCTAGACTCTGTAGCTCCGCGCCTGTTTCCTTGCTTGCGCGCAGCTCAGCCTGACAGGAGCTCACCAGTCAGCCACCTTAGGGCAACAAAAATGAAATATACAATTCTGAATCACTCACCTGTAGCTTTGTCAAAACATGATCGAAACTCAAACCACTTCCTTTTCCACCGCCAGACATGACGGCCGGCCCCATCTGTGCAAGCTGATTGTTGGGGTGCCCACCGTTGGCAGGTCCTGCTGCTAGTCGTCTCATACCTCGATTATCCTGATTTTGATAGTTCACCAGTTCACTGGGTCATAGGGTCAGTGCAAGTCCTAGGGCGCGATGAGAGGCACGGTGATCAGTAGCAAGAGGCGAGATAGACTTACCGAGCACTCAAAGCTGCATCTTCTGGTCCAAACACGCAATACACCTTTGCGGCGACTTTGTGATGCACGATCGTTCTGTTGTCCTCACTGACAATGTCTATACCAAACTCCTACAACCGCGAAGGATGTACAAGTCAGTCTCAAACTCCGTGGTCATCGCTATGTGAGCTGCACGTACGACTTGGTCTTCGCTCTTCAGTTCGAAAGGCTCACTCTCCACGCTTTCCGGACTGAGTCGTTCGCCATTGATAAACGTACCATTGGACGATCTCACATCTTTAATATAGATCTAGCGTGCCCATAAGGAACATGTCAGTAGATGTTCTGCCCGCGACGTCCGTTCTTTCCAGGACTTATTGAACGAAAACCACTCGAACCCAGAACGAATCCCCGCCACGCCCCCTTCCGCTGATCCGGTATAAGATATCCTTCCTGAATGCCCAGATACGACCAAGACTCACCTTGCCACCCTGCTCCCAGATCTCAGCATGCAACCTAGAGAGGACTTTCGAGTCGAAATACGCGTTCCGTTCTCCGGGTACGGTCTTATTGTTGGTCTGTCGTCCGATTTTAATCTGTAGGGAGATAGTCTCATTGTTAGTCCTATGCTTGCACGACGTAATGCCCTCATCGCGTTCCGCGCCCGAAGGGTCCTCGATGAACGGAGCAGAGTCGAGGTTAGACGACGAGAGAACTGTTGTGCCATCGTTCTGTTCCATTTGGTCTCCGCTGACTACCAAGGCATCAAGATTGAGAGATCCTCTTAGAAGTCCGCTGATTCCTGTGCTTCAGGCGGTCCCAATTTACATCCTTTTCCTCTGATCCTGTGACTGCGTCTCGTAGACGCCATGATCACGTCCAATCCACTTCATCCGTCGCCTTGACAAATGACTACCGAACCCTTCCGTTCTACACCTGCCTCCCCACCGACCCCCTTCTATCTATCGTTCTCCAGGACATCACACGTCCCAGTAGAGCAGTCTCAAAAGTCCCATCGATCAAATTACACGACACGGATCTCGTCCTACCAGATCAAAATCCTGACTCACCCTTTGTCCATCTGGGAGATGTATCATCTTCATCCCGAAAGTATCTTGCAAAGGCCACAGATGCAAACTCGGGAAAGGTCCGCCCCACGGTGTGTTCCCTCCACCGCCGCCGCCGTTGAGGGTCCCATTATTAGTAGGAGAAGATTGGGAGGAAGAGTATTGATTGTGTAGCATCTTCTCCACGAAAGAAATCGGGATCAATGAATCGTTGATAGATGATGAGGTGCTGTTGGTATGATTATATTGGTCGAGCGGACGGCGATGTTTCTCCGAGTGGATAGGCGTTCGTGAGACTGAGTAGGGAAACAGATTGAAAGGATAGAAATGAACAACAGAACCAGAGTAGGAAGTAAGGTGTGTCCGTTCAATCCGATCCGATTTGAAGATGACACAAGATCCAGTCTGTGTCGTTGTCCGTTGTCCGTTGTCGTTGACGTTGTCGTTGTCGTTGTCGCGCCTCGTCGTGAATCTGTTGGGTATATTCTTCCAGTTTCGATGGCGATGCTCTTGAACTGCTGTTTGGTGATATCTACGTTCTGTACGACGATGACTATATTATCGTAGACTTGATTATGGGACACAACCACATCTAGTGATAGTCGGAGAAAGAGTGAATGAATGTGTTTCACCGACCTAGGTTCGCGGGGGACGAGCAACCTTCGATGACGCCGAATTTGATCCCGTCCGCATATCATCTCAGTGGCGCGGTAAGTTTAGCTGTAGTCGAGGTCAAGACAACCGCCAAACCCATCCATTGTTATATACATATACACATAGTTCATACATGAAAATCCAGTGCACCCTGTTTATCTTTTACACGTGTATCCAATATTTCCACCCCTTATTCCCCCCAAGTCATAGCTGGTAGAGAACTGAAGACCTGATCAACGTTGGAAGCAATAAATATCGATAAGAATAATACGGTCCATTAAAGCCACGCCAAGGTGAGAAGCGGAAAGGCAAGTGAAACTACGTAATACAGGAGGAACAGGTCAGGCCCATCCGTCTGTCCCTCCGCAAGACATGTTCATCGGGCACTCGACATCTTTCACCATCGCATCCCTCCACTATCCTCCTCCTTCTGCGTTCCCGAAAACAGACTCGACATGGACATCTGCAACTCAGCCTGCGAGTCCTTCCTAACGGTTCTCTCCCTCTGTCTACCCCTGATGTCGTCCCGCATGGGTGAACGGGCTTCAGTCCCATTTCCTTCCTCGTCTTGAGAAGCACCAGAAGAGACCGATTCGGCGCTAGATCTACGCAGGTTTTGTACTGATGAGGAAGAAATATTGGTTGGAGAAGGCTCGAAGCCCATCAAGACATCCGACGCCGAGTTCTGAGTGTCCGTATTGGGAGCCCAAGGGACTCGTACGTGATCAAGGCCGAAGCCGTCGAAAGAGAAGGTTCGTTCGGGTTCTGGACTTGGGCGCATCATCTGAAGGTGGTGGTGACCTTGAAGCGCAGCAAACGTGTGTTCTGCGTGTTGCTCATTTGGCAGGCCGTTCGAGTTGGCCGGATTCCACCACAACTGCGAAGATTGGTTGGGCATAGTTGGAGGAGCTTGAATGACAGGGTTCAAGCCATACGCCGACATGACTGCTTCCAGTTGAGCGATTCGGCTAGCTTGCATATCCGTCATATGCTTGAGATCCCTGGGTTCGGTTTTAGGTCAGCAGTGTCAACGGATTGTGAATACACATTGCTCACCTGATGTATTGCACACTCTGCGTCAGGATACGACCTTTGCAGTGCGCCGCATCCTTCTGGGACTTGGCAGCTGATCCCGCCCGTTTTGTCTTCTGTTCGACGAAGTCAGTAGCAATACTGCTTGAAACAGATCTAAACCTACCTTCTTCTTGGCCGGACTGTTCTTAACATTCGCTTCTTCCTCGTCTTCTTCATCAAGACCTTCCTCATTGGCTAGTTTATTGTAAGTTGGGGGCAACAGGAAGTTGAGCTCTTCGATCTTCGCGTTTATGTGTTCTCGACGTCGTTTCTCGACCTGGTTATGACACTCTCTACGCCTTTGTTTCTTGAATGACTCTTCGGAAAATACAGCAAGGGGTCGTGCAGGCGTCATTGGACTGTCAATGATGGCATCGTCCGCTGTGTCGAAACTTCCCATACTTCCTGGCATGATGGACGGAATGCTTCCACTTCCCCATGATGCCCCATCAGGGCCACCCAAGCTATCCGAGCGTGGGATCGACATGGCAAAAGTGCCGGGCATTCCGAAGTCCGGAGGAGAGATGGAGTCGGTAGGCTCACCCTCGACATGAGTGTCGAGACCGATACCCAAGCCCATCGGTTTGCTTTGATTTTGACTGGCGTTTCGGACATAACCTTGGAATGACTGAGTCCGTCCAGCTCCGTTGGCTGAGCGTCCTCTCTGAATGGCACCAGATGGCGGTCTCGCGTCATTCATCGACTTTCGCCCAGAGCGAGATCGGGAGGTGGGTGCCTTGCCGACGTGAGAGGACCGAGACGAAGACTGAGACCGAGAGCGTTGTTGAGCGTCGCCAGTAGAAGGCGCAGGGGGAAGATTAACAGGTGGCTCGGGGTGCTCATTTCCAAATTTCAAAGCATTGAAGATGGCAGCTGGATGGAAGTGATCAGCGCTATTGGAGAATGGCGCGGTCATGTTGTAATCAAAACCTTGATGATGAGCGGCAGGTAAAGATTGAGAGAAAGAAAATGGTGAGACCATGTTCATGGGCTGATGGTGAGGGCTTGGGTTCATGAGCGATGTGAGGAGATTGGTCTCGACAGTCATCGATCCATCAGAAAAGGGCCGGTGGATGTGAGGTCGTGATGGCGCTGGTTCAATTCCAGGAATCCTGTGGAGGTAGACAGCAATCAGCTGGCTATGTCAAAGTGAACATCAACCCGATACCCACCTGAACCCCTCTGTCTTGACGGTATTTGACATTGCTTAGGCAGATGACTGTGGCATAGGTCACATTGTCGGACCGGAGAAGACCGATGAGAGCGGGAGGAAAGAACGAGAAGTATAAGTCAGCGCGATTTGAGATTGATGCCAGGCGAACTTCATGAGGCGAGAGGAATAGGTTTGTTTGGCCAACGCGGACGACATACGCTTTGCCGCAACATGCACCGCTCTTAGGCAGTTGGGTAGTGGCGAAGGATGTGACTAGGGTGTAAAGCGATGTTCCGCAGAGAAGAAGGGTCTCGCTCGACCCATCCAAAACAAAACTTGTTTCCGGGCAAAGGGACTGCTGACTGCAACAAAGGAAGGACATTGGCCACTCACCTGTTACAACGACTTCTCTGCTAAGATGGTACTATCGACTGTAACGAGGTCTGATAGCGAGGATAGTGTTCACGTCAAGTCGAATGACCTTATAAGTGCAGTAATACGATGTCTGGTTCTTTCGTCATATGTCGATCTAATCGAAGCAATCGACGGCTGTTGATTGTTGATGAATTCTGAGGGGGGGAGAGTGATGCCGAAAGTCGATTGAAAGAGGACGACGACGACAAAAGTGACTGAAGATATATGACCAAGCAACGAAAGCGATGATGAAGAAACGACAAGAGACGACAGAGAAAAAAAAACAGACAGCAGGCAGGCGTCGTCTCGTGTTGCTCTTTTCCTTCCTCGGGGAGGGAGGAAGACGAGTTGACCGATTTTCAGAGCACCAGAGGGGGGCGCGGGGGGGGGGAGGGGGGGAGCGGGCGTCGTGACGAGCTAACGAGAGGTGTTGTAAAGAAAAAGGACAGGATGGTGTAAGCCAAAAGGGGTAAAAAGGATGTGTCTGCAGGTTTGAGCCCCACGGAGAGCAGGGATTATGTCGATATTATTGTGTAATGTGTCATGGCAGAAAGGGGAAAAATACAGGAGGAGGAGAAGAGCAAGAAGAGACGTTGATGACCAGTTTTTCTTGACCTTGCCTCTCTTCTCCTCTCCCACCCCTTCCCCAAAAATCCCCACACTCTCTGTCCCGATCCAATCGGGCCCCGTATGTGTATTCCCTAAATTCCCCCGCACTCCCCAAAGTGTTCCCGCTTTGAGACGAGCTTGAGTTTAATTATTTGACGTTCCTGGATGGCATAACGCAGCGCGGTAAGCGAGGTTTTTCTCGGCCGGGACATGACATGTTTCCTCTGTCTTTTGTAACTGTAAAACCACCACGTAACAGCTCTCTTTCCTGTCTGTCCTCGTACACTGTATGTGCATGCACTGCCTTTTCCCTTCTCTCCTCCTCGGAAACCCCTCGTTCCTGTTTGATTTTACGTCTCGGTCTCATCCGTTTCGAAAAGAACTATCCTAGATCATTAGCGTGAATGTACCTATCTTACAAGAGAATCAGGATGGGACCAGGCTTGAGGTCGTACGAAAAGGAGTTGTTGGACTGCGTCGGTCCATGTGGTGAAGTTCGTGACGTGCTTGGCTTCGCTCGGTTTCCAGGTGGCGTCTCGTCTCCGGCTCATGCTTGTCCTGATTATGCAAGATCAATCACTCAATGGCTGTATGTGTATGCAAAGCGGAAACGGATCTTGTAACAGTAGTCGAACTGTGGCTGCGGGAGTGAAAAAAGGTATTCGGCATGAGAAGGCCCTCAGATTTGACAAACTCTGTTCTACACGTTGTCTATCTGAAATTACACTTCTTCCTATGATGAAAATGAGACTAGCTCCGGCATATAATCGGCATTGCCACTGGACTATTCCCCATCCTCTTTCACCTTTTCCCCGCGCGTCTCATCCAGCCCTTCTTCCCTCTCCTCGTCCTCGTCCATCAATCTTGCTGTGCCCTCCTTTTCATCGTCCGGCACCTCTTCTAGTCTCACGAGAACTTGATGTATAGCCTGTCCAGGTCCCAGTGGGAAATCAATCTGGCTCCGAGGAAAGTGAAGGGTGTGAATACGGCTTGTCTGCTCGGCGGTGGTCGTTCGAGGCTCGGGCAGATGGAAAGCAGGGATGAGCCATGTCCATCCAAGTGGCACCGAAGCGAGATGGAATTTCAGCCTGAATTCCCTTGATCGGTCTAAGATAAGAGATCTGGAATTGGGTTTGAGATGATGCACGACGTAGTCCTGCGACCCGACAATGTCTCGTTAGCCTATCATCATGTGATATGACAAGGCATATCTGATATAAGAGACCTCAGATTTAAGCATACCTGATGATTATCCGGGAGAACGGCTTCGATATCCTGGTCCAGTGTAGCGGCGACCATCTTCCCACAGCTCCGGAACATCTTTCTCTTGTCGTGACTTCCTTCACCACCAACTCCTCCCCAAGCGATTTGGCCTCCTACTCCCTGTCCCGTCCCACCTCGAGCTTTCAGATCGTTGACATAGTCATCATCATATCTAGCGACCGCAGCCCAGGCTTTGCCTTGACCTGTACCTCCTGCACCGCCAATTACTAAGGATGCGAGCGGTTTTTGCCAACCAGACGGTGGAGAAAGCAGCAGCGTGACAGAGACGAGGCGTACCCGTAGCGGTTTAGTAGCAAGATAGGAAGGTGGAGCTTGGTTATTGAAGAGAAGATGGATGTAGCGACACCAACGGCGTTCTGCTTGGTCAGCTCAGCCCAATCCAGGTAGACTCACGACTTGGGATGGACACCCCTCTGCCTGTACTAGTGGGCTTCATCCGTCGACTGGAATGCAATCTGAACACTTCATCCACTCTCCCGTCCGCGCGATCTTCTTGTCCCGCTTCCCCTGGGGCCTTCTCATCCCCTATATCGATTGGATCGTATGGGGGACTCGTGGACACGGATATATTGACTGAAGGGGGCAGTGATGGTCGAGATAACGTTGTCGTTGAAGAATTTGTAGATCTTGTAACGGGGTCGACGTTGATCCTCTCAGAGTGAGCAGGAGTCGATGCACCATCCTCTGTGTGAGGATCAGTGACCTGGACACCCGTGACTTCATCTCCTCCACCGATATAGACCCATCCCTCGCGATCAGATTCCTCGGACGGTACGGGCGAAATGGTCTTTTGCTGTTCTCGCTGTGCTGCCCGAAGAGCCAGCTCCTTTGGAGTGTAGGATCTGTCGAGTTGTGGTGCTGGAGGTAATTCAGGTAGAGAGAGAAGATAGGAACAAAGAAGAGTACCGGAACGTCCCTGAAAGTACAACCAAATCAGCCATTGGCGCAGATCTCAGCTCACTGGATCTCACCACTCACCTTTCCTGCTTTGCAATGTATGATAGCTATCCTGTCGTGATCACCTTGTAGCCACGCTGTCATCTCCCTGACCGCAAGGGGCAAGAGGGGTAAAGGCGGGGGATGGTGGTCGGGGAAAGGGTATCTCGACACTCGCCCGTGCATGCTTTGCGGGGAGTATGCATTCTCGTACAGTGGGCATCTGGTGAGCAACTACGATTAGCTTCGGCAAGACCAAGAGAGGTCTCAACGGCGACGGCGATGGAGGGGTTCGGCGAAGTAGACTTTCGAGACAATGCAGTGGTGGGGTGATGCTGAACGTACAGATTCCATATCCACCACTTCTCTCCATGACGGGAATCGAGGAATTTGAGCACATCGCGTCGTCTATTTCGGTACAACCCCGCAACGCCAGATGCAGGGTATCCCATACTGGACCGCGTGCATCAGTTCGTGTCCCATGGCAAACATCAAGAAGCTTCGAGAAGGCTGGACACACATGATGATACGGTCGGTCACTATGAACGAGATCATCAGTGTTTAAAACTCGCCGGACTGAAGTCCTGTTTAGACGCACCATATACCAGATCCAAGTCGACCGCAGCTGCAGGGTCGACATACCGAGCTTTGCCGCCTGATACTATCTTTCTCACGTAGTCGAAGGACATTTCGTATGTATGTGGGCACAGGGCAGTATTGCACAGATTGGGGCAGCCATAAAATATCCAGAAAATTGGGATTGATATGGTTATCGAGCTTTGAGCTCGACGGGTGTGTCGCCGGAACTGAACATGACGTAGTATCCACGTGGCGATGAACAAGATCAACTACCTATTCATTCGACCTCTTCTCTTACTTTCAGATGTATCTTACGCTAATCAGCGCCGGTATAACGAGGCATGCACACATGGAGACACCTGAGACGAGAGACAAGACTTGTGTCTCATAGCTGAGCAAACTCCACCGATCCTGTGTAGAGTTATTCCGCTCTGGGGATAGGATTGTAGAGATCGTTCCCTTGGTGTAGTAGTTAGCATGTCGCTTTCCGGTTGTTCTTTCGAGGAGGGGGTCGGCGAGGGTCAGCGGTTCAAATCCGCTAGGGAACTAGGACCTTTTTAGTCCAAAGGACCTCTCGCAGACGCGCCGCCATCTCCGTCAGAAGACAAGCACGAGAGAAAGAAATGATCCGTGCGTTCGTTTGGTTGGAGGCAGATCGAAGCAAAAAGGCGTTGTTAAGCCAAAACATCTCTCTTCATTGTCGCAGGGTGAAAGTGTATGTACTTGACTGCAATCCCCTGAATTGACATTGAACGCGCCGTAAAAAGTGTGGGTGGCGGTGATCGCCACACGAGAACAGTGGGTGTTTTGTTTTGGTCCAACCACGTGGATCTTGGGCGACTTGTCCGGCTTGACAGAGATGTTCGCGTCTTTCCTGGAGCTGTGATGATTTAGATAGTCGATTGATGGATTCACCAGCACAGTCAACAAGATATCTCTTCTCCCTAGTGGTAGCAATTGGCCTCAGATTTCGGCACGGCTGTTCCGCCACGGCAGCGCAAGGCACGACTGTATAACGATCCTGTTGACGCTAGTAAGCATTCCGCTTGACTCACCTTGTTTTCTCGCCGAACACAACCCATCGCCTTTGTCGTGTCCACCTCTCGTCATGATTGATCGCTGCACAGCTTTGCTCACTGTCACATCTGTCATGCGCGATAAAGGAGGACACTGACTTCTCTCGAACAATAGTCACAGAAATTTAACATCAGCTTCCCTTTCCTTCTAAACCCTCGTCCCCACCTTTTACCTGAAACCTTGACTTCCTTTGTCAAAGAGTGTCGCATCCAACGTTCAGCTGTTATTCTTTGCTGGTACATTCTGAAGACCGGCGTAGGTTCGTGCTGTGATTCCTGTGGGCAGGTGCTTCGCAGTAAAGGCGAGTGCAACCGATGATGAGATAGAGGTGAGCGACCTTGATCCCGAGCCACAATGCTGTAGCTGAACAGTTGACTCGGTTCAGTCAACACAGCTCTGTGCATTTCCTCAACAAAATGCCTGCCTCTTCCTCATCAGCTATCCCTCATCATCTTCACGCTCCGTCGTCTGTTGTACAGTCAACTCCGACAAACTCTCGCCCCCGACCTTCTCCTACTGGCTCACCTCAGCAGCCATCCAGCCCACGGTCCAGTCCTCGATCAGGTTCCACAGGAACCATCGATATCGAGAGTGTACTTCGTAGCAGTGGAGGAGACATCAGAAAAGCGTTGGAAGTCGTGTTGTCAGATCGAAACACATTGGTGAGCATTTGTGAAGAGCCGTTACGTCCTGCTAACGGTCAAACAGCAAGCGCAAAATACCCAACTATGGAAGCTTATCGAGAAACAGCGAGCGCAGTGCTCTCAACTTGCCTCTGACAACGATCGATTACGGCAGGATAGGGAAAAGGCGAATAAAAGATTGACAGCTGCTGGTTTGGAACCCGTCGCCAACATGAAACGTATCACCGCCAGTGCCAGCACGGTGGGACTGGGCTTGTTGAAAGGAGAGGCTCCCCAAATCCGAAGACACAACTCCGATACAGAGGAAGCGGCAGGAACTCCCAAAACGTCATCGGGCAACAGCTCGGCACCTAGTTCGCCCGCCCAACAACAAGCTCCCACCACGCTTCTCCCTTCTCCAATGGCGGACCGTCGACCCAGACGAGATAGCAAGATGACCTTTGCCACCGAAGTCGCATCTTTCATGACTCTTGCCGACTCTCCACAAGACTCAACGCATCCCAAATCACCGATGGTCCCTAGTCTAAGCTACAATACTCTCAGTCCGGCTTCTCAGTATTCCGCCAGTCCGAGCGTAAATGGCCGAGAGGAGAATGGTGTAATACCGCCGGCTTCGTCAAGAGCTCTAGCGGCCACAATTGGAGTAGCTGAGCCAAACAAGAGAGATGCGGAAGAATGGACCGCTCAACCTCCTCCTCCTCGAGGATCCAGCATGAAATCCCCACCTCCGGATCGCTCAGATACCACATCACCAAATCACTCCCTATTGGACGATACAACGACAAGTACTTTGCGAGATGAGCAAGTCCGGCCTTCCTTCGAATCTTCTTCCTCTCGCCCTTCCCAAGGGACAGCTACACCTAGACAATCTGTTGAGCCTTACCAAGAGGATGAGCGAAACTCGCAGCCGACTTTTGGTAGCCGTCCTCTCCCTCCCTTATCTCCTACCCTTCTTCCTCACGCACGCATATCTATCCCTAGCAGCACGGTCTTTCCCAACACGACCGGTCGTGATGTACTCTGCTTCATCATCGAGATCACTGTCCGCCCTCCTAACGCCCAACCAGTATCGTGGAATGTCGCAAAGCTGTTCAGTGCTTTCCTTGACCTTGACACGAAGATCAAAGGCCGAGCAGCAAAGGGACGCAAGGAGTGGAAGCAAATGGTGGCTCCGCTACCGGAGGGGAGGGCGTGGAAAGATTTCGCACCAAGCAAGATCGACCAGAGAAAAACGGCATTGGAAGCTTATCTACAGTCACTCCTGGTGGCACCGATAAGCGATAAATCAGACCTGTGTCGCTTCCTGAGTACTGATCCCGTCCAGGCGAAAAGTACCGCAGGAAGAAAAGAAGGTTATTTGACGAAGAAGGGGAAGAATTTTGGCGGCTGGAAGACGAGATACTTCGTACTCGATGGTCCGGTGATGGAGTATTACGAATCTGTGAGTGCAGAAGTCGATCCCCGGAAAGGGGCTTCACTGACAATCGTACAGCGGGGCGGAGGTCATCTTGGCTCGATCACGATAACCAACGCACAGATCGGTCGTCAGAACCGACCATCAGAATCAACGGACGAACGAGATTTCCGCCATGCCTTCCTCATTATCGAACAAGCTAAAAAAGGGTCCACGAATCGTCACGTTTTATGCGCAGAGAGTGATCAGGAACGAGATAAGTGGATCGACATCCTTGTCCGTCATGTGGACCCCGAACCAGTAGTAGTTGCGCCTACGCCTACTCCAGCTCCAGCAAGCTCTGGTCTTATGCGCAAGAAAAGTCAAGTGAGAAAGCAGAGCAAGGACGTGGTGGTAACTGCCGCGCAACCGTTGTCGCAGGTGGCGAATAATGCGAAGTTTGCCGGGGCTCCTTCCCCAAGTATCATCAATTCGCTAGAATCTCAACGGACCATCCAAAGCAGTCAATCAACCTCCTCGCACGCTTCGAACCCGTCACTCTCCACACAATCCTCGTCGGCGCCACTGACACCTACGCATACTGCGGTTCAAGAAAGACGTCCTTCGTTGACTCAAGCAATCAAAGCCAACTCGTCAACGTCCTCGAATGGGAGCCATCCAATTACAATGGTGACCAGTCCTTCATCGGACGTGTTATCCAGCTCACCGCCAGCGACCATGGAGCCTACTCCTCGTGCTAACAAACGGCAGAGTATGGTACCCAATCGTCCCTCCTATACTCCAGCATACTTGTCCAGCTTGTCCAGTCAAGGTCTCAACGCTCCACCGGGGTATAGTGCTGAGAAGGACAGAGATCGAAAAGCCAAGAGCAGGGGCTTCTGGGGCTTCGGTAAAACGCAGGAGAAGGTATCGAAGCCAGTATTTGGAGTACCTCTGACCGACTCAATCGCCATTGCTTCTGTCGCGAACCTTCCAGCTATCGTGTTCCGGTGTATCGAATATCTGGAGGCGAAGAAGGCCGAGGAGGAAGAAGGAGTTTACCGATTGAGCGGAAGCTCAGCGGTTATCAAGGGACTGAAAGATCGATTTGATGCCGAAGGCGACGTGAATCTGCTTGCGGTGGATGAGCTTTGGGATCCGCATGCTATAGCTGGTCTGCTCAAGACTTTCTTGCGAGACCTGCCGACGAGCTTGCTCACGAGAGATTTGCATGCGAAATTCTTGGCCGTGATGGGTGAGTCCAGATCGGAGTCGAGTGCGTTATCCTCACTGACCTTCGTCATAGATCTAATTGACTTCTCCGCTCGTGTAGCCGAGCTCTCGCGACTGGTATCGGAACTCCCTCCGCCCAATTATGCTCTACTTAGAGCCCTTACCGCTCATTTGATCCTCATCGTCCGTAACGCGTCTCTCAATAAAATGACCCTGCGGAATATAGGCATCGTTTTCTCGCCGACTCTCGGTATACCTGCTGGGATCTTTGCTGAATTGGTCAGCCACTTTGGCGAAATTTTCGATGATGATGATGGAGATGCTATGGTGGAGCAGGAGGCGGCGGATCCGGCCATGTCTGTACTTGATGAGAATGTAGAAGAAACGATCAAAAGAAAGCGGAATAGCATGTTATATCAAGCTGGAGGGGCTGACGCCATGCTTGGGCTGAGCGGGAGAACTCTCGATCCGGGTAAGTTGGCGACCTTTCTGCTGCTCTGATCAGACTGACCGGTGAATTGCACCCAGCTGCCGAAGATTCAGCATCGGAAGTATCCACAGATGATTACGAGTCCGAAGCGCATTCAACAACATCCTCAACGGATCCCGCGAGCAATGGACCAACTTCGAAAGCGGGTGATGCACCAACATTGACGTCTGCTTCTGCACCTTCTCGGAGAGCCAAGGCTGCTGCTCGCGGCCTGGCTGTGGAAATCGCGCCGTTAGTGCCTGGGCAAGGAACATCTGATTCCATCTCTTCGAAAGGCTCAGGGAAGACCTCGTCAAATCGATCCAAGTTGACACAAGAGAGAGAAAGCGAGAGTGAAATGGCGACCGTTTTGTAGACCTACAAATTTGGACGATACGTCCCATGGTACGAAATAATACATATATAGATAGTCTGAACGCATATGATAATACGGTGACACTGTTGACCAAGACACTGACGCCATATCACCAAATAAGTCTATCGATTCGACGAGTGTCACTGCACTCATGCTGGGGTGGATTGAGTGGAGCCTGAACTCGAGTCGAGGCTGAGGACGACGGGTGATCTCTGAATCAGGTCATAAAGGCTGTATGTATCAGCAGAAATACATATCCCGACTTGTTTGACCTTGACTTACCGGGATGTTGGGAATTGGTGTCGTACTGATACTTGATGAACTGAATAGATCGCGCTTCCAGGCCGGTGATTCATCATCTGTCTCTTCGAGATCGGCAAATCTGACACGAGATCGAGATCGAAGCTGCGCTTGACCTTGACCTTGACGTTGGACCTTCTTCGATGAAGCGCTACAAGAAGGCAATGTGATTTTGAGAGAGCTTTTCAAGCCCTCATCGACTCCATGTATCGTCCTGGAAGACCCAGCCTTTTCTGCGCGTTTGGAAATCACACGTTTCCTCCTTGGTGGATTCTTCTTAACCGTCTTTTTACGCTGAGTCGAGATGAAGTTGCTGGATTGCGACCATCGCTGGGTAAGCTGTCAGACAATAAAACAATACAAGCAATCTCTCGTGGATCCCTACAAGGACTCACAATCTCAGCGATACGTTGATCGACCCATGTGTTCTGCAAGTGTGTGCAATTTGGTCAGTAACTATAGACAATCGTGTCCTTGTTCCTTGTATGAGACCCAGCTGACATGTACTCACCAAGGCGGAATGGAGTCGTCGGAAGTTGGTCAAAATTCTCGCAGCCTGTAAAATCTCAGGATCGTCCTCGACCATCTCTGCGGCCAAAATTGTCGCGATGTGATCAGTCTGTATTGCCATTTGATGGGCAGCGGAAGTTAAGGCCAAAGGTCTGCTGGGAGAGGCAGGGACACAGCTGTTCTGAGCCTCTGACCGAGTCTGGCTCTGATTTTTGGGTTCGTCCTCAAGGCCGTCGTGAGCAGCTTGAACTTGACCAGGTTTCTCTTCAGGCACTGGAGAAATCTTCCAGAATCGATAGGGTGGTCTTGACAATGCGATCTTGCTCTTCAGCTCTGACGTCGGTGACGACTTTGGAGTTGACGTCAAAGTCTCAACGCGATTGGTGGGTGTGAAGAGTGTGAGTTTGACTCTGCGTAGAGGTACATTGATGATTTTGGTGGTGACGGGGCAGTCATCCTTGCATGGCGCAAAGGAATTTCCGAAGAGCCTGACAGCGCTACTTCCAAAAATGTTGGAGATATGAAACTGTTTGAGAGGAAGAGACTTCTCTCTTGAATCTTGAAGAATGTCAGCTACCGGGAGGTCACGATGCGCTGACGGCGGTTCGTGAGTCAAATTTGAGCCAGGTATGCCTCCTCTACGAGTGAGGTCGGGTTGAGGAAGGATTGATCGTGATTCAACCTGCTCCGATACTGGGGGAGTCAGGTCTGCTTCGTCCAAAATTGAGGCTTCTTGATCGATTTGCAAGATAGTGCCTCGATCTTGGCTAGGTGCGTTCGGAGTGTATATCGACCTTGCAGTCGTGGCGTTGTTGATATCTTCGTCAGAGGGAATGTTCGAGGTCGACAGCCCTTCGTGCCCGGTTCTGGGCACTCTGACGACATCGACTGGTGTGTCAACATTGGTAGGAACGGTGACGACGATCGCGGGTAAGGGCAAGGGCGCCTCCACACCTTTGAGGCGTGGAGCGATGCTGAGGGTGGGAGAAGCCTCGGCAGGTCCTTGACAAGGGAGGTCGTTGTCTTGCTCAGCCTGTCTCTCTTCTACAAATGGCTCGTCAGAGCTGATAGAGCTCAGATCCGAATCGCCTGCCCAATTGATCTCGTCCTTGACTTGTAAGACCTCCCTCCAACTTTCTTCCCTACCATGCTTGTCCTTGTCTTGATTAGAGTCCGCGTCCCTGTCGACCCTGCGCCTCTTCATGGGACTCTTGGACGAGCAAGATACGTCATTGTCTCCCTCCTTGTTGGACCTCGATGAACCAACCAGGTGGCGATCAAACAGTGTATCTTCAGACGAGGTGCTCTCGCAATCAATATCTTCGTCCGGTAACCTTTCCCTCTTTGTCTTGCGAGGATTTCGGGAGACGTTCTTGAATTTCCTGGCAGAGGTTTGCGGAGAGGCAGTGGGAGGATGAGACGGTCTAGGAAGTTTAGCACGAAGGAAGTAGGCTTTCTCGAATGTAGGATACAACGACATGGCCGTGGTCAGGGCACTGATCGCTCTGGAGCAAAGACGACCAAGAAACGGTCTCAAGAGGTGGCGGTCTTGCAAGATGGAGGTGACAACTGTGATGGAGCAAAAAGATGAGGGGGAAATGAGAAGCAAGACGAGATAGGATGACGGCGGGGACGTTCATCTGTCTCGATGGGCTCGAGCTCAATGACTTGGTATTGTGCCACTTGGCGTCGTAATTCCGTATCATCAAATGCTCATAGCCAATTCACACACTATGCAAATGGCGCTACATGATGAAGGAGAAGGGGATCCTGGCCGAATCCATCTCGATCGGCTTGTACAAGTCAGTCAAGGCAGCTTCTCTACTTCGACTATTTGAGGTGGGGATATGCAGCTCCACCGGTAGCTGTCACGTCACTGTGATACCTCGAGGAAAGATTGTGATCTGCACTGACTGCCGTCAGTAAGGTGAAAAGCACTTTGAAGTACGGGGATTGTAGTCGCCCTTCATAGTATCAGTGGACAGCGCTGTATTGTCATCATAAATAGACAAGCGTTGCAACCGGAACGCAGGTCAGGCAAAAACGATCGTTGGAACGATGTTTGGACGCTCTTACGAAGCATAATTGATCAGCGTAATGCCTGAAAGAGATCAGCCTCGCTTCCGTTCATGATTGTGATACCGACATCCTTTTCGAGGAGGAAGGGTGTATCCAATGCCGCGTATCGGTCGAGTGAATCGACCTCGTGAGGAGGGCTGTCTCCTGGCAAAGACGCCTTTTGACCTCGAATGGTTCGTCTCGTATGCCCGGCCTTCCGGCTGGGTGCTTGCGATTGTGCAGATGACTCTCACGTTGGCCACGATGATCTTGGAGTACGATGCTCCGTAGTCTTCCAGATATCATCGGCAGTCATGGCTGCGAGCCCCAAGAGGGTGACATATGTACAAATGCAAGTCCAGCGCGAAGACGTGGACGGAGAATAAGAAGACATGATAGATGGAAAGGAGGAGTACGTAGCGCGCGATCGAAAGCGAAAGTATATAAGCCTTTGAGGAACGAAAAGGCGACGTACGAGCGTACCGACTAGTACTTTACTACTCACAGGCTGAAACCCCGTTCGCCGTTACATTGGATCGTTATCAAGGCCGGCATGGAAAATGTTTGTAATCAATCAGAGACCCTGACCTATCAGTGACCGCGCATTCATCGAAGCGAACAGGAAATCAATGATCCTATTAGCTCAGACTTCCCGCACACTAACTTACAATGATAATCCTCAGCTATCTCGAAACAGCGGATACGACGGAGGTACTACCACTGTGAAAGGAATGACCGAGAGTCCCCATCGTCAATCCCGCACTCATCTGACATTCAATCTCCACACCATCTCTTTCCAATCGTTCTCGTCTTTCCCTCTGATCGTTCAAATTCGAAGCTGTACAGTTGTGTGTTTGGCTCGGTGCCATCATCACGTCCCCGCGCCCCCTGACCACACACTGGACCGATCAGACCGGACAAGGCCGCCGCCGCCAGTCTTGCTTTGCTTTTATTCTTAATTCTTATTCTTTGTTTTTCTCATAACATCACCTCAGACATCAAACACAGCACGACGAGAGGCGGCAGTGTCGCAGCCCCCCAAGCCAAGGCACATACATATACGGGTCGGGTCCCCGGTCCAAAGAACAAAGCCGAGATCGAGAAGGGTCGTTTCAAGGGACATTGGGGGATCACGTCAATCAGCTGCTTCCAGGAAAGAAGCTTTTCGGGGACATTTGGGTGAGCTCATCGTCGTCCACATGCCTTTCTTTCCCTTTCCCTCATGACTGAATCAGGTTGGATCTTGGATAGACGTAAATCACCTTTCGTCATCACATACACTTAAGCTATTGTCCAACATACATACAATCAAAGCATCATCTACCATCATCATCCTCGTCGTCTCATGGTCGCTGTCAATGGCCAAGGACCAGATGGGTCAAATGCAATGGCACCACCTCCCGTTCCACCCCCAAGACCTGCAACAATGATGGAGAATGGCAACGCACCACCATCATCATCGTCCAGTAGCGGAGCAGCCAGAGCTGTCAGTATGGGGAAACCCGACAAGGAGAAGACTGGGAGGCAGAGCTTCAGCTGCGCTGAATGTCGAAGGTGAGCGTGCGATTGCTTGATCTCGGTAGAAGCTTGTGAAACGCAGAGCTTGTCTGACGATGATGATGCTGATGATCATCACAGATTGAAGCTCAAGTGTTCGAGAGAGTGGCCCTGTACATCCTGTGAGTGGATATCTTTCTTTACGAGTGCTTGGCCCTTATTGATACAGCTTCACCACTAGGCGAAAAGCGGGGATGTGCTCAGATATGTCCCAACGGCGAGATGAGGACGGGCAAGGGCAAAAGGTGAGCTGCGCTCGTCAACAGGCTGATCAGCTGCTAATCGGAAACCGCTAGGCTTATTCTTGCCGATACTGCCGAGGTGAGCCAGTGAAGCATGTGTGCCAATCAATAACTGACGACTACCCAGCTTCATCAACGAATATCCATCCTTGAGGTCGCTCTCGCTCAAGCTCATGCAAAGAGCACTGCCACCCCCCATCCTCTTCTTGAATCCCCTTATCTGTTCTCTCCTCGCGAGAACGTCGCTCGTCCCTATCCCCGACCCGGTGTCAAGAGAGAGAAGGGGGGCAACTCCGCTTGGGGAGAGGAAGATGATGTCCTGCAAGGATCGTTCGGTACGCTTACCATTGGGCAAGAGGGACAGGCGAAATTCGTTGGCAGTTTTGCGGGTAGCGAGTACTTGCGGGAGGGAGAGGAATCGGATGACGAGGATCAAGCTGCAACAGAGAGTAACAATCGAACATCCAAAATTGGACAAAGCTCGATGCAGAGTAAACCGATGGTCACCCCTCCTACATTGGCAAGGAGTGAAGGGGTCGACGGCCGTGCCTCGCAGAGTGTGGATGATCAGCAGCCTGGGCTCGGACTTCATCCTTCTCTCTTCGCTGGAGGGGAAGTGCGGTATGATCTGGAAAAGCTCCGGGATCAATTACCTGATTACGATTTGGAAGGCAGAGCGCTGGTGGAGAGTTACTGGGAGAACGTGAACTGGCAGTAAGTGATAGTCAGAGCTACACGAGTACGGTGCCTCATGAAAATCCCCTTGCGATCAGATACCAACCGTTGCCAAGAACGATGTTTGAGAACGATCACGCACTCAACGCATACGATACGGAATCAGCTCCCAATCCTCATAAGCTGGCCTGCGTCTTTCTCATAATGGCAATTGGTTGCATGTTCGACCTCAATCGTCCACCTTGTAAGCGTGCTGTGCGCATGGACTCCTGAATCTGTGCTGACGATCGCGATAACAGTCCATCCTCGTGGTCAACAGCTTTTCCTCCTCGGCCGAGCATGCATCAGCACACTCGGAATCGAGAATGCTAGTCCTGCCACAGTGCAGGCTCTTCATCTAATGGGAACCTATATATTGAACGACAAGCGTAAGTGCAGGAATATACCGGGAGACACTAAGCTGACTGCTTTGGCAGGAGGGAACGGCGCTGAGGTGTTTTGGCCCATCTTGGGCACTGCCGTCAAGATCGCACAGAGTGTAAAATTGGTCTTCGATCATGCCGGTCTATGTAGCTGACTAGTACCCCAGCTGGGACTTCATCGCGATGGGTCGCACTTTGGTCTGTCTCAATATGAAATCGAAGAAAGACGTGTCGTCTGGTGGGAGCTAGTCGTGAGTACGATCTCTTATGGCAGGGCAGAGACCTTACGTGTCGTGTACGTTAGACGTACGATCGATTGCAAGCTTTATGCTTCGGACGGTGAGTCATGATTTACACGTTACTTGTATCCAATCTGATTCAACGCCGGCAGTCCTTGCTCAACAAGCTACAAATGGTCCGACACCCAGATGCCAGAAGTACCAGAGCTGATCGGAGATGAGGATGGATGTGAGTGGGCTCCCCGGAACTAGATCGATAGAGGAGCTGACCGTTGTGCTATACAGTCCACCTTGCCAAGGTATGCTACCCTTTCGTATAGTCCAGAGCGGGCGATGAACTGATATTGACACTGATGATAGTACAACCTAATGGGAATGATGGAGCGAGTCATCGATGTGGTACGTCAAGTCCAGGCGGATACAGTCCCAACTGACATTGAATACAGCAAACACAAACCAAAGCTGTGTCCTTTACTGCGGTTACGCAACTGGATACTGAACTGAGAGAGCGTGAGTTAGCGTGTGCCAGTGTCTTAATCTGTGTGTGCTGACCATTGCTATAGTCAAAAAGAATTTGCCGGAGGTGCTGCTACCAAATGTGGCCATACAAGATCTCCCGCTTGATGCCAATGTGCATCCGCACTTGGTCATCCACCGTTTTGGCATTCGACTCCAGGTCGCCCAGATGAGACTACTGCTCAATCGACCTCTTTTCGCCCGAGCGTTGAAGGAACACACTGGAGATCCTTCACAAGGCAAGTTCGGATCCAGCTTCATCGCATTGTTCGAGAGCGCCCAGGAGATCGTTCAGCTGGTGAAATCTCTTGTGATCTACCACCCATCACTTGTTGCGAGATGGTGGTTCTTCTGGTTCCACGCCTTCTCAAGCGCTGTCTGCTTGTGAGTTAGGTTTCACCCTCTTCGACGGACCCGCAAGCTGACAACGAGACAAGAGCCGCGATCGCTATTCGAGCTCCCACGTGTGCTTTCGCTAGTCCCTCTTTCCACGGCATGTCCATTGTGTGCGATATTTCAGCTGCTGCTCGTGAGGGCTGTCGAGCCAAGAAGGGCTTACCAATCCTTCTTCGATTGCGAAAAAGAGCGCATCAAGCGCTAGTTGCTGCCTCGCGATCAAAGACCAAAGCGTCGGCAGAGGCTTCGGGAGAAGAAGACGACCTCAGCCATCTAGCGGGTTCTGCCAAGCTTCGAAGAGTGCAAGCACCATTACACAAACGTTCCGTTTCCAGTCCCGGTGGCACTATCATTGTCCCTGGGGTGGCGATTGGCGTATCGACTGGCGACGGTACGCCTTCGCCTAATTCGGGAGGATCGGTGGCCACTTCTGTCACACTGGCCGACACTGGCGTCTACGAAGGCATCGTTCCCCGTTTCCCCATCGATCCTTCCATAGCGACTTCGGCTAACCATTTCGGCTTGAGCCATGACGCGCCGCCGGGGACGACCTCGACATTTGTATCCGAAGATCCCATGAGCCAGTACAACTCTGCAATCCCGACGTCATGGAATGGCAGTTTTATGCAAGGCCAATCACCGCCCAGTATCCCCAATGTCATGGCTGCCAGTCCAGATTTTGAGTCACATATGGGAGTCGATATGGACATGTCTATGGCTCTGGGCATAGACAGGTCGATGAGCATGGGTGCAGGAGTGGGAAATTTTGCCGGCGGTGAGACAGGGGGACATGGTCCGGTTCCGAGTGGTGCAACGGGTGTATATGGTCCTGAAAGTGAGGTGTTTGGGTTTGATTTCGAAGCGTTTGTGAATCAGATGGGTGGTGGATAAAAGTTGTGTTATCATGCTGCGGACGATGACTGTTTTGCCGTTGTGTGTCGTGCACAGGGTGGTAGGAAGGCTGAGCTGGTCCTGTGATCACGACGTTTTGTGTGAATCTATAGTTGTATGCATGAAGTTTTGAATGGGAGGATATTTGACGATTGTTTGTGGTAGGTCATGCATGCTGTGGACTATCAAAATAGAATAAGTACTGGTAATTATTTGGGAGAATGGGTGGACTACCTCCACTGTGATCACCCTGAATTTACCCTGAGGAGATGACAGGAGTTTAGTTTATGCGACTACACGGGGGCGTTTTAGCTTTTCCACCGCTCTGATCGTTCTTGTACAGACCACTCACTACCACTCACCACTTCACCACTCACCCGGTCAACCAAGACAATCATCATCCATACTCTCAATCCATCGTACAACAGTACACTTCATCAGTTTCTCCCTCCCCCCGAGAAGCTGGCAGATACATACACCGTACTTCACCTTGTCTGATTCTCAACAAGCATTCAGGATCAGAAGAAACCATTCACACTAAAAAACCGGTGAGTGACCGGTCTACTACCTATTTCCATCAACGTTACACATTTCATCGGCGCTTGCCTCTGCGCCAACACCGCGTCCCGTACATGATCCTCGAACGGGTGATCACAAGTACTGCCCATGCGGTGTACTCAATAGCAACTGTTGTGACAATCCCGAGAGGGGGCCGAGGAGAATGTTGGCAGAGGGTTCAGAGATTCGCTTCTCCTTTACATATCGTCTGCTTGTACTGATCATCTTTTCTGGATCGGATCATCAACAGGCATAGATAGACGAGTCCGCTCTCTCCCCTCTCTGTCCACGTCCATATACGTTATACGTGAGTGAGCGGCGACTTTGTGATCCATCAGTTCCAGTTTGAATCCATTTCACTCCATGATCGCCCTCCACTTCGGTTTCGCCTCCCCGTTTCTACCTTCTACCTTGTGAACCATCGCATCAATCCTGTGCATCCTACCTCCTGGCCCGCAAGTGCATCGCATGACACGCATCATATTGCATGTCATGTACGATGCATGAGCGTGACGGGTGTGCGATGGACGGATGATTCCTGGTCTCGCTCTCGCCGAACCCAAGAGAAGGGGCAGGCGAGGGTCGTGCAGGGCAAGTGCGTAGTGTAGCGGAAACCTCCACCTAGTAATCCGAGAATTACCTTTGCGGACGATCTGCGCTTTTTTTTTTGTTCTTTTTTTCATTTCTGCATTGTTTCCTGTGCAAGGAACCGGTTCGATTTGGTGTATCTGTTCTCGTTGTGGACGCAAAGAGATCCACTGGAGATGGTCTCGGCACTACTCTCTTTGCATCATCATCTTGATTCATCCACGACTACCTTCTTGTGGATCTTTCGGTTCCTTTTTCTGTTTTGTTTCTTTTCTACGGCTCGATTCTGTCGGCAGTGGGGTTTTTCTTACTGTTGCTTTTTTTTTTCTCTCTCTCTGTCTCTCTTACAATCCCCTTTCTCCTGCCCTCATGCCGGGAAGTTTTTCCCTGAATTCCTGCGGTGGTAATGGTTTTGCTCTCTCTGTTCACCCCTGAAATACCATTTCAACGGCCTTCATTCGGATTTGGGTGAACCAACGTGACAACCACGTGGGAGAATTCACACTATCTTAGGTCCCGCCGAAGGCTTGCTTGATTCCAACTCCCACTATCATTCAAATCTGATGGATTACATAATCATCCTGTGTTGATTAAGTTGGGCCGGGGCACCATCCCGGCTCCCCCTGCCCCCCCCCCTTTTCCTTTCTTTCACTTGCGCTCCCATTCCATGTTGGCATCAGAAAACCTCACCCTCCTTCTGCTATACCGTTCTTACACCCAATCACTACCCAATCACATCTCACCTTGTCCCCAATACACCTCTATCACATCGCTATACCGGGGTCATCACCAATGCCCCTTCCAACAGTATGCTCCGGGCTGTTCTATCTATCCTCTTCTACCTGTAACGAAAATCACCCCATCTTCTCGCTTTAGACTGTGTCGACAACGCAGTTCGTGATAACGAAGACGTCTACTGACGATACATTATCTCCAGTGGAACAGCGCAGTCAACTGTCTGTGCATATGGCCTCTACTCCGATGTCGTCGTCGGTCGTCTTGTCTCCCTCTGTCGCTCCCATCGCAACAGTGTCCGAATTGTCCTCTTCAAGCACACTTACGCATCGTACGAATAGAGCTTCCTACCCCCGACGTGCACGAGAGCATCCTTCGACATCACCAGGGCCTACAAACGCTTCGTCCACCATGTCCACACGCTCTCGACGCAGCTACTCACGAAGTCTTTCGCATGCAGGAGGATCCCCCACCAAGCAATCTTCTCCCGACAAGAGATCGATAACCAGCTCAGGCAGTCGAAGAGATAGAGATCACAAGGGCGATATCTCTTATGATACTGATCAGACAAAGACGGCTGCGCTCGGTCTAGAGATCGGAGAGGACGAGCCATCCGACCAGGTCGTTTTTCTACCCGGCGAAGAGGAAGAAGGGGGAAAAGAAGTTAAGCGGGAGCAAGATGGGGAGCCGGAGATTGATGGGCAAGGGGACGCAGTCATAACTGATCAAAGTATGACTGCATTGACGGGACCAGTCGTATCGGAGGAGCCAACGAAGAAAAACGTGATCCGTTTGGTGTTGGGGCGAAAAAGAAAAGCAGAGGCAGACGAGGCAGTGGATCCATCGCGGGAGCGAGGAAAAGATGTCGAAGAGAATACAATAGAGTCAGAATATGAGCGGGAGATTGAGCAAGATCGAGAGGAAGAGCGGGCAGAGGGGTCAGTGCACGACGAAGATCGAGCAGACACGAAGGACGAGAAGAACGGGGGCCCGAGAAGGTTGCCTCGGAAGAAGAGAAAATGGCTGAAGAAAGGCGAAGGTGAATTGAAGCTTTATGGAATCGCAATCGCATACATGCTAACGAGACTTCCATCCAGTGGACCCTGACGATCCGGTCGCAGTCGCTCGGCAGAGAGCGAAACATAAGATCATAGACGAGTAAGTACAGTCGAATCACTCCATCGGAGCTTAAGCTAACAGTAATTCAACAGAGCGATCGAGAGTCTCGACAAACAAGAGGAGATGTTGCTTGCCGATTCACATCCACAGCTTTTATGGTTATGGGCAGAATTGGATCGACGTCGAAATTTGCAGCTGAAGTGGCTAGAGGCGCGTCACGAGTGGGTGCAGATGGCCATCGCAGTAAGGCTTAGTAAATGACTGATGTGGTCTTATAGAGCTGTCATCGGGGATTTGGCCACAATGCGGGACCACGAGAAGAGGGCGTCCAAATCGGATTTCAGGGTAAGCATTTCGATCGATATGTCGCTCTCCATAGCTGATAGCATCAAAACAGGTGAAGCGGGAGGCACTCGCCGACGATATGGTGCGGGATAATCGCCATAGAATGGCACGCGCGACCGCAGAGCGAACTGCTCTCAAACGAGAGGAGGACACCCTCCCTACCCTCAAGACTGGCAGAGGAGGCGGTGGCTGGGTTCTGTCGGACAAGTTCCTGTTATCGACTGGAGACCAGCAGCTAGCGCCCGTCGAGGTCCGCGGTGTGAGGAGACAACGCCCCGATATTTCGCAACAAATACAGTCACTGAGTTTTGAGGAGATCCAATCCGACCTGCAGAAGTTGGGACGCATTATACCCTTCAACTCACCCCTTTCGCCGCCTATCAAAGCGTCCGTGTCGCACCAGTCTCATCACCACAATGAGTCGCGCCGTGCCACGACAGCTCGACCTGAATGGGCGCAACACAAGCCCTCCCCTCCCCAACAGCAAGCTCCTCCTCCTCGTCCGCTCAGCTTATGGAACCCGCCTCGCGATATTGGTTATCACCTCGGCAAGCCTTCTACATCCAGACCGAAATCTCCTGAGCTTATACACCCTCAACCAAAGCGGGAGCGAATTGAGGGAAATAATGGCCATCATCACCATCGGTTCGATCCTCATCCATCGCCATACGATGCTCGACCGCCCCACGATCACGATTACGATGCCAAGTTGAGACAGGACAGATTCCCACCACCTCAACAGCAGATGTCCGGCTCAAGGTCTGATGCGTCAAGGTACGGCTATTGGCCTCCGCCCTTAGGAAGCAGCGCCATTGGCGGACAAGGTGGGAGAATGACGAACACAGCGTCTTCGGCCCCATATCATCATTCATATCTTCCAAGACCACCAGCTCCTCCCTCTCTCGGACTACCCCCAAGGGCTTGAATAGGAAATAAAAACCCCTCCCCCGAGTATCCGGCCTGTCATACGCAATAATGCACTTGTTCGGACTGGTGAGGTGTCTGTGTCGTTTTGTCTCGCACAGCCATCACCCACAATCCTCGCCCATTCGAGCTCATCATCGGTTGTAGTCATTTTTGTGAAATCACAATTCGTGCATCATCTTCATCTTTTGCATAACACATTCCATCCTTTTGGTCCGTATCAAGTTCACGTCAAATGTTCCAATCAAGTAGTGCAAAGTCACATAGTTTTATGCATGCGCTTGTTTCAGTCGCTGAGATGCGAAACATGATGATTGATCGTGGTGGACAGAGTTAGGCGCGGGAGAGAGCTTTCGATTTATCCGATGATCGCATCGACCTCTGCCTCTTCGCAAAGATTTCCCCCGCTATCATTACCTCTTCAATGTAGAACCAAACAAAACAGAAGTGGCCCAACGACAATCATGTTCTCCCTCGTGGGTCACCGCTGTCGATCAGTACCCACTCCCAGAGCAGCTCATCGCGCCATCAAGAGGGCTCCCGGCCGCGAGAATGTAGCGCAGTTTCAGGCCCTTCACCTTTCCCAATTCACCCTTCTACCGACCAACCCAAAGACGGGGTCAGCTCGAATGTGCGCTCGAAGCCTGAGTCAAAGGCATGGTTGTGCGTCTCTCTCGACTTCCTCATTTCGCAGTATATCTACAACCATAAGGAATGACTTCTACGCCTCTCGAAATCTGCAATTCCCCTCTGACCCTGCCTCTTCGACAAAACCTCCGAGACATCCCAAGTCTCCTCGACGAATCAAACGACTTCGAAATCTGCTTGTGCTCCTCGTCGTCCTCTCGATCCTCTACTACACCTACTCCCCTTTCCGACATACCGTCTTAGCGTCCGTACGGTGTGCAAGACTGATGCGAGCTGTCGTGACGGACGTGTACGATTACAAGCAGACCTTTGCTGCTGAGGAACGATTGGCACCTCTGGGTCGAGATCTGACGCCGGAAGAGTTGTATGTCAGACGACAGGCGAGGAAGGACTGCCATAAGCGGAGCGCGGAGAGGATGTTGGCCGCATTGAAGAAGAACTCTGGGATCTACGTCAAGCTCGGTCAACATGTTGCAGCGGTACAGCTTTTGCCGAAAGAATGGACGGATACGATGCGACCTCTGCAAGACCAATGTTTCCCCACGCCAATAGAAGATACCGATGTAATGCTTCGAGTGGATCTGGGCAGAGGTATCGATGACTTGTTCACTCAATTCGATGCACGACCTATTGGCGTCGCCTCGCTCGCGCAAGTCCATCGAGCGATAGATCGAGGAACAGGTCGACCTGTCGCTGTCAAAGTCCAGCATGCCGATTTACAAGAGTTCGCGGCGGTAGACATGGTTACAGTCAACTTTGCCATCAATTTCGTCAAATACATCTTCCCTGATTTCGAGTTCAGTTGGTTAGGAGAAGAGATGAACGAGATGTTACCTCTCGAAATGGATTTCCGGCACGAAGCGTCCAATTCGGCGAGATGTAGAAGCGAGTTCGCTCATCTCAAAGGGAAAACGAGTCTCTACTTGCCAGAGGTCTTGTGGGCAGAAAGAAGATGTATGGTCATGGAATTCATCGATGGAGCGAGAGTCGATGATCTGGTCTACCTGAAAGATCACGCAATCGATCGGAATCAAGTCAGTCAAGAGCTATCAAGGATATTCAGTCAGATGGTTTACATCAATGGACATTTCCATGCCGATCCGCATCATGGTAATTTGCTGATCCGACCGAAAGCAGCGGGCTCATCAAGTCCGTTCAACTTCGACGTCTGTCTCCTTGATCACGGACAGTACTTTGACATCCCCGATGATCTGAGAGTCAACTATGCGCATTTCTGGTTATCGCTCATCAAGAAAACGTCGAAGAAGACGACAGCCGAGAGAAAATACTATGCGAGATTGGTGGGGAACATTGATGATGAGATGGTTTGTCAAAGGAATTTGTACGATTGAAACGAGAGATAGCTGATGGCAATTGTTCAGTATCCTATCCTTGAGTCAGCTATAACAGGACAGATCAACATGGCAGACGATACGAATACCCACGATGTAACAGGTGACAAACGGCCGACCTCATTGCTCGATCAGAGGACGTACGATGAGGATTCGATAAAGAAGTTACGTGGAGCGCTGATGGAGAAGGAGGGTCTAATCGTGTCCATCTTTGAGCTGTTGAGAACAGTACCGAAGTGAGCAGACTCATCCCCTCAGATCCAAAAGATATGTGACTGACCACGCCACCAGACGTCTCTTGATGATCCTCAAATTGTCAGATCTGCAACGCTCCCTTGATCAAAGTCTCGCGACCACACATGGGCAAAGTAGGGTGTTTGTTATCATCGCAAGATATTGCGCCGAAGCTGGTAAGTGTCTTCTCTTGTACTTGGTCGCAGATGCTGATCACGGTTTCTCAACAGTCTGGCGAGCAGATGTCGTATCTTTCCACAACTCACTGAGGACCACCGGTCTCTCCTTCGGCGTTTTCAGGGATTTTGTCCGTGCCTTCTTCTCCCATGTGTACTGGAATACGACGTTAGGTATAGCCGAAGTAGGACTGGACGTGAGAGCTCGATGGGTCAAGATCATGTTATGGACGAAGGGATTAGGAAAGGGGGGCTTGAAAGCTGCTGAAGAGGAAATGGCAGGTCTGACCACAAAGTCACCGATGAAGGTATAATCAAAATCGTTGTGCTATACTATGTTGTGCTATTCTCGATTAGAAGAGGGAAGGGACGCAATGCATTTGATATTGTGCAATAGCTGGTGTACTCTACATTCTAGGTTGTTGACACAGGGATTCGGCTACAATGTCACTGAGATCATGAGGAGGTATGTACCAGTCACAATCTCCTCAAGGTATTACTCAATAGTGGCAATTGGTTCTTCTTTCCTCTCCACCCTGATCTCTTCAGGCTTACTGTTCTCGCCCATGAGAGAAGAGATCCTGCCCAACTCGCCGCCCTTCTTCTCTCCCAGCTCTTTACGAGCCTGAGCCTCTGCCTTGATATGTTTTCTGATCCTGACGGATTCCTTGACGGGATTCAGCTCTGGTAAGAACATGGCGTCGATCGATTCGAGTGGTACGCCGGCTGTTTCGGGACAGAAGAAATAGACCAAAGGTGCGAACGAGAAGTTGAAGACTAGAACAGAGGAGTCAGCATGGCTTCATCATCCAGCTTCCTTGCCTCCATAGTTTGCAGAGACACTCACCGGCAAAGATGAGGAACATCCTCCAACCGATGTTGGCAATGCCATCAGGCATGACTGTCAAGCATGTCAGACTTATCCAGCCACGCAGTGATCACTGACTCACCTTCGAGGATCACAAAGTCGAACAGCCACTGAAGGGCAACGCAAAGACTGCCAAGGCCGGTCAGTCAGTAGTTGATCACATGTTGCAGGGCAGGAACCGATACTCACCCGCCACCCTTGGCTCTGTAAGTAGTTGACAAAATCTCGTTCGAGTAGCACCATACCCCTGCCATCCAACCCCAAGTGAAGAATGACTGATACAAGAAGATGGCGACCGTAGCGACGTATCCAGCCGGTTTAGTATCGACCTTGGGGTAGGAATGTCAACTGAGAGACCATGAACTTGTTCAGCGGCGACACGTCACTCACTTCGACCATAACAGCCAGAACCACCATGGTGATGCCCTAGTCATCGTGAACATGCATGCATCAGTGTCCGAGAGCGAGGCTCCTCTCACGTTACACTCACCATGCAGATCGCAGTCGTGATGAAGCAGACTCGTCTTCCGACTTTCTCGATGAAATACCATGTTCCGAAACTGGCTACCAAGAACCACACTAAAGAGACTCTTTAGATTATGCACTGTACCACGGCTGGTATCATGTACGGACCTTGAAGGAAACCAGACATCAACGTTGACAAGTGCTCACTGAACCCGACAGAACCTTCGAAGATCGTCGTCAAGTAAAAGGAGAGACAAGTCGAGCCTACGCGGGCTCTGTTCAGCAGTGTGCTATATAGATGTGTGCCAACAAATCCGGTCTAAGGACCTACCGCTGAAAGGTTGCGCGATCTGGATCGCACATGCCTAAGCGTGGAACACAATTAGCCTTGCGGTAAGATAGCACAGCTCGATGCAGTAACCTACAATGATCAATCGCCTCTTCTCCTGAGTGCCGCCCTCAGTCTGGCTCTTCTTGAAGAGGTCTGCCCACCCTACACCGTGTTCCTGTTCGAACGTAATAGCGCGCGTGATGTCTTCCATCTGTTCATTGACGAGGACGTCGTCTTCCGGCTTGTCAGCCAAGGCTGAGAGAACTCCCCGAGCTCTGTCGTATTTCCCGTGGGCAATTAGGTAACGAGGGGATTCCTAGGCAGTTCACCGTCAGCTGATCTGAGGGAAGCGCTGGCATGATCACTAACGGGCATGAAGAGTGTCAAGAAGGCCATGATACAGACGCTGATGGTCTGAAGAGCGAAAAGCAGTCGCCAGGTGATGTTTTGAGCTGCGTCGCGGTCAGTGTCACGCTCGGTGAAGGTACTCTTCGACGTACTGGGATACTGCTGAAGAAGACCGTAGGCGGCCCAATAGGCGACGAGTTGTCCGACAATCAGGAAACTCAGACTTGTACAAATGACTGTACCTCGCAAATGTGCGGGCGAAGTCTCGCTGCACAGCAATGGGTCAGCTCGTCGGTTGAGGAGAAAACAAGAACAGACACACTTTTGCCAACTGGGGAGAGTTGAAGTGATCCCTCCCAAACCGATACCGGCGACGATACGTCCGACAATCAACATGGCAGTGTTCTGCGCTGCGATCTGAAGGACCGAACCGATGACCATGGGAACTGCGTAGATGAAAAGAAGTCCACGTCGAGAGAAGTTCTCTCCGAAGATAGAGACCGCCATGGCACCGAAGAAGCATCCGAGATCTGTAGCGCTCCTGTAAGCCTCGATCAAATTGTGCGTAGTCAATGAACTCACCAAATAGACTTGTCACAGTACCCTGCATACTGGTGCTAAGACCGAACTTGCTTTCGACTGTTCTCATCAAGGTCAGACTGGGCATCAAGATTTCAATGGGTGTATTACACTCACAAGCTTTGGTCGTGATGACCGCGCCTAGAATGGCATCTAAGAAAGGGCGTTTGTCAGCTACCAGAGGTCTTCTCCTGGTTAGAAGATCACTCACCATCCAGACCGAATAGGATCCAGCCCATCTACGCGCGATCCGTCAGTGACGCACCTCGCTGACTACTCCTTGCCACTTACCCCTGCGGTGATGGAGATTGCAAAGGGGAGCTTGCCCCCTCGCAAACCGAGGTATGGCATATTGAATCAAGGTGCTTGACGATGGATCTCTGACGATGATGCTGTTGAATAAGGTGACGCGGAAGGTCTTGCCCAGATGTTAGTAGATAGAACGAGTGAATCGTTGGGAAGAACGCCCCGTCAGCGATACGAGAACATGAGTATATATTGTTTCCACAGCTGAGCAGAGCGCTACTCGGTTTCGGACCGTGGAGAACCGAACGAATGCCCCTTGACCCCCACATCAGACAGTGGAGGAATGCTTGAGCCCCTCGCTCATCCCTCATCTGTCAACTTAGCCCCATACCAATCAACCCTGGATCAAAAGGCAAGAATAACTCGAGCCCGAAGGATGTATGCATGATCGGAGATGTCAACACGACGAGCGCCGTCGGCATTGCAAGGCATAAACCGGCTGAGACGACTGTTTAGTCTGATTGTGATGATGCAATGGGGTAAGCATAAATCAGATTGAGCTGAAAATAGCACCTCGACAATCGTCCACATCATCATCCATCATCATCTTTAGCTGGTTAGCAGCGTACCAGTTTCAGATCCAAGAATAGAAATCGGTTTTCGGCATCGGACACCGGTAGATGCGATCGAGTCCACGTGGTTTCTTTTGCCGGCGGAGATTTTATTGGGCGCAGAATGTGGCAGAGACGTCGGGACACCCATTGCTCAATCACCACAGTGTTGGACTCAGTCGATCGATAGAGTGTCTGCCTTTCTGGGACAAGCGCAGGAAGGAGGAGTGAAGGATACATCGTGATGATTCGCTGCTTCTACCTGTGGTCCCATCTGCTCCACTGGGACGCCAGATATATCGTACACTCCCTCGTCGGCCATCACTTCTCCTGGGACCCTTCCAACCTTCTCATCGAATACACATTCATGTCCTTTAAAATCCGGGAGGAAGCACACCTTGAGGCTGACCGGGTTGTGGCCCACCGAGGAGCTGTGTTGTGACAAGATGCCGAAGGGGGGGAGAGGTGGAAGTCGGACGGTACAGATAGATAGGTAGATCGGCAGAGAAGGGTGTGATGGGAAGTCGCGAAGGAGCGAAGGCGAGACGGATACACGGACAGATGGGAATGAGGTCGGGTGAATCATACGTTGAGGAATGGGTCATGAGATGCAAAAGAACGATGTGGTATGACCGAAATGGTTTGGTAGGACATAGTGAGGAGTATTCGTCAGTATTTAACGATTCAAAAATACGAACGACCCAAACCCAGACCCACCTGTTGTTGCCCAGCGCTCTGCATCTGCATCTCCCTCTCCTGTTGAACCACCCTGGTCTCATCCTCGATAGCCAAAGCCAAAGGCAATCCAACCAAGAGAGCACTCGTGCTGACCCACCAAGCCAAAGTGCCAGCGCCCTGGACACTCCACCAAGCCCAGCTGGTCGCCGATTGATAAGATGAGATGACATTTGATCGAGTCTGAGGAGGGACCATATCCTTCAACGCAGCGATGCGCTCGTAGATTGTTTCGTCGGCAGGAGAGAAGTCATCGTCATCGGAAAATGTGGAGGAGACCTCGGAGTCGGTCTCGAAATCGGACTCGTGTTCGCCTTCTTGGAGAGTGACTTCCTCGACGGCTTCATCTCGGACTTCTTCGACGACTACGACCATGTTGATGTTGTTTGTTCGCGATGAATGAAATGTGTCGGGCGTGGAGGTATATCGATGCGATTTGGGAGATGGAACTGATGATTGTTATAATCGTCTTGAGGAAAAAGCGAGGTTGCAAAGTGGATGGATCATTTATTGACATGTTTTCCCACCTCGCGCCTCTGTGACTGTTACAGTTAGGGAAAAGCTGTTGCTACATTGACACTACCATAGATCACTGCATCCTACAGCCAGTCGAGAGTAGTTGACCTGTATCGATCTCGACCAGCACATCCTGGCTTCGGTCCCTGTTCCACATCCCCCAGCACCTCCCAACGCTGCGATGTCGACCGTCCATTCAGCGGTCAGTAATGATCCTGTTTGACCACCACTCTTCCGACGCGTCCTTCGCTATCGCTAACTGGCTTTGTTCACGCTGTAGATTACCACGGTCACTCAGAATATACCATTCTTCCTTCGACGACCGGCCGAGGCTCTCATTGGTGAAAAGTGCTATAATGTGCTGGTATACGAGTTTGAAATCACGCACACCGAATGCCTCAAATATGCCTTGTCCAAAGGTTTAGGTTTCGGAATCGTGGTCGGAGGCGGTATCGTCAAGATCCCTCAGGTATGTGTATCAGCATGATGACGCGTCATGTCCTGCGCTCACCCCTTGATCACCTGCAGATCCTGAAAATTGTGTCTTCACAATCCGCCCGTGGACTGTCGCTCTCTGCCTACGTATGTGGCAGCTGCACAAGTCGAAGGTATGAACTGACGTGGTGCCACTTGCAGATTCTTGAAACCGCATCGTATGCCATCAACCTGGCTTATGCTTCTCGCAATCAGTTTCCTTTCTCCACCTACGGCGAGAACTTCTTCCTCACCATTCAGAATGTCATTATTACACTTCTCATCCTGTTCTTCTCTGGTCCCGCTGGGGCGGCTCATTCCGGCCTGGGAGGTATTGGGGGAGGGCCATTAACATCCAAAGCCAATGGAAATATAGGCAAGGTTGTCACTGGACTGGTGGTCACAGTGGTGTCTGGCTTCGTTCTCTGGTCGGAGCAACTGTGTCCTATCGGATTACGTGAGTTTTTTGGGTTGTCCTAGTCCGCAGAGCTCATAATCTCTCTCAGTTGCTCTGCTCCAAGCTGTCACCCTCCCCCTCTCCCTACTGTCCAAAGCGCCTCAGATCATGTCAAACATCCGTCATCACTCCACCGGTAATCTGTCCGCATTTGCAGTGTTCAATGCGCTGTTAGGTTGTCTTGCACGTCTCTTCACCACTAAACAAGAGGTCGACGATCCTTTGATCTTTTGGGGTTTCGCCGGGGCAGCATTGTTGAACGCGGTCCTCGCTTTCCAGATGATCATGTATTGGAACAACACAGACGACAAGGACCTCAACCTGGCGACGAGAAGACATAGTGCGACGGAGAAGGGCAACGTCAGTCCAGACAGAAGTGGAGGCATACTGGAAGGTGGTACTGGTAAAAGATGGGCAAGGAAGCTCGACTAGTGTTGTATGTGACTTGTGTGTCTCTTAGCGCGGGCTCGGTGGACCGTGCGGCTGCAGTGAATCACTCCCAGCTGCGAGGATATGCTAACGCTCCACTGGTACTGGTGTCATCCTTGATATCCGTGAGCTTCAATCATATTGGAGAGATACATCCATACCACACAAGCTCGCGCGGCTTCGTATCAGAGAGCGTCACCCCAGACATCCCGCTTTTCAAGCTTGAAGTGATCCTCAAGTCGTTCAACACGTCAAAACAACTGATTTCCTTTTCCTTCACTCATGTATCAGCAAACTCATCAAGGTGAATTCACTGATCGCCCGCCTTGTCTTGGGCCACACTGACATTTCCCAATTCCAGACACAAGTCGATCCCAGAGGCAGTTTCACCCGACTGCTCGTTCCGCGCATGCAGTCGAACCGAACTCTTCCGCATTCCTCGCCGCTCGACCAGGCCCCGAGTCCGCTCAAGACATCATGTCGTGGTTCTCTGGCGAAGATCCAGAAACGCTCGCCGGAGTGGTCGGCAACATGACCATTGATGGTCGAGGAGAAGAACAATTGGAACGAAGCTGGCGACAACCCCGATTCCAGGCCGGTCCAATATACGAGAAGATGCTCGCACGAGATAGGATGCTCCCACCCAAATTAGGCGGACGATCGAAGAAGGATAGTTTAGGCTCCATCGACGCGAGTTGGGGTCCTACACCGAAACTCACGGAGGAAGAACGTAAAGGGATGTTCGAGATTCTCGAGGATCCTCCTTCTAGATCGACTAGTCCATACAAAAACATCGTAAAGGAGGAGTTAGAAAGGGCCAAGACAGAAGCTTGGAAGCGGGCAAGGAACGGCAGCGGCAATCACGGGTCGTCTTCCAACGATGAAAGCGAGCTACGTCAGGTAGAGAAAGCAACAACGACCAGCGCTTCAAGTCGGTTCATGCCGGGTTACGAAAAGGGCGAATCGGTGCTAGAGCGTCTGAATGATCGGACTGTCCCATCCTTCCTTCATTCGCCAACGCAGAGCCGAAGCGCCACTAGTTGTGGAGGCTCTGCTCGGAGTCGGTTACAGATACACGCAGCGGGATCTGACAGGCCATTCGACCAACCTTTCGTTCGTCACCTGTGCGAACAACCGTCTAGCGTTTCTAAATTAGGCAAGAGTGGACGCTTGGTTCATTCGTAGTTCATGTTGTTGGGTTCGACCACTTATCCATCTCGGCGTTGATTGACCCTTGCTCGTCTTTGAGCGATTGAGTATCTGTGAAACCACATCCATATCACAAACTGCTGTACCCTGTACAAAATGGTTGTTGACAATTTGTATGTGTTCTATATATGCGATGATCATTGTTCCGCTATGAAAAGTGCGATTGCGGCCAGCGCTCTGTTGCCGTCGTCAGCGAGAGTCTCCGTAGGCGTTGACACAACTCACGTGGATAATATTGGCATCATGATGTCTAGAAGACTTGATCAGCCGCGCACCATTGAATGTGCAGCTCACTCACATTGCAAGACTAAGAAAGCAGAGAGCGTATCCGCAGTGCCCTCTGGATTATATAATTGAGTAATGACGAGTTGATTGACGGACGCTGGTGTACCAGAAAGAAGAATAGAAACAAATATCCGCACTGCAAAAGGTCAGCGATAAGCGGTACTGCCAGTCCATTCTCTCACTTTTGTCGTCGCGGGGTATTAATTTGGTTTGATCTCGTAGGGCCTGGACGACGAATACTCCGATCACGGGGATGATGATCACTGCACGTCAGTTCTACACAGCCACAACGCTACTCACTTTTGGAGACGGTCATTGCCTGGTCAAGGTGAGCTGGGGTCTCCTCGCTTTCGTGCAGCCACTTACGATCATGGCAGCGATGGGCATGTCACTCCACTTCTTGGGAATGCGTAAACGAGCAAAACTAGCTCCCATCTGACCACGAAGCCAATCAGCTTGTAAATAGGTGACGGGAAGGAAAGCACTCACAAGAATCATACCAGCTGGAATCGTCATACCACCTAGGAAAGTGGCTGTATCCTGGATGAAAGACAAAGGCGGGTTTCCATCAGGGGCGTAGGGTATGCGGGAGCCTGAAAAGCCGTCGACAACTACAAAGAGCGCTTTGATCGGTTGAATGACGGAACAGATGATGCCGAGGATGATGGCGACGGTCAAGGGCATGAAGAACCCCCGGATGATGTTGATTATTCGTCGCATAAGAGACGGCTGTCTGATAGAGGGTTCTGGCGTCGTTGGATGATGATACTTGTAAGTTTCACCGTGGTTGGAACAGACTGGAAGTAATTGGTTCTGTTGAGTTACGGGCGAACTGATGCAAGGTTCAGCGATATTGCTGGCTTCGAGTGGGGTGGTCGATGGGATGGGTCGGGTGGTTTCCATCATCTCGGTGTAAGAGGAAGCTCGAGACTTCTTTCGAATGATGTCGGTACCGCGGCCAGCGGGTCGCGCACGGTAGTTCAGATCGGACGGACCCTCTCCATGCTCTCCATGATCAGAAGCAGTGCTGGAGAGCCTCTTGTCACCGCTGTCTGCGGAAGAATCGGTTGAAGAGTCCGGCTGTGTTGCTTTCTCTGCGACGATGACCTCTCGTTTTGTCGGCCTGGCTAGAGATTTCACTGCATTGTAACGCAAAAACCATCGCTGTTTCAAGGGAGGGCGTCGAGCCTTGATCAAGTTCTCTTCCCGAAAGTCCCACGCGCAGAGCTAAGGATCATCAGCGATTTTCAAAGGCAAGATGGCTTACCTTGTGCATGCCAAGGGGGAACAAAAAGACGTTCATCATCATGACAAAGACGCTGAGGATCAGCAGATTGTTACAGTTGCCTCACTCACGCAATATACGCGATACCAAGCTCCACGTCCGTGTTTGGATCAAACGGGGGAGACTTGGCAAGTGTTTGTACAACAGCGGTGGGCAGGTTTCCTACGTCACTGTCAACGGGATCTGGCTGGAGACGTGGAACGGCTACTCACCCCAGTTTGATATTGCCCCCATCTTATCAGGACGTTAGCGCAAGAGTGCGCATGCAAAATCCGACTCACCACGAAGATCCCATACTGAAAATCGGCAGGCACGTAGAACAAGTCCCGTATAAGGAACGCAAGCACCCATCCAGCAATCGTGTAAATGATCGCAACCAATACGAGAGGACCAAAGGCCTTGATGTTTTCTGGGGTGAAGGCGGAGACCATGGAGGAGAAGATCAAGGCAGGAAGACCGACGTTCTACAAGGGTCAGCCATTAGCCATTTAACAGACACGGACGAACCCACCAGACTCAGAATGCTGACACCTTTTCCATTGGCAGGGGCAAAGACACCTCGCTTCGTGAGAAAATAACCGATGGCGATACATATCATCATCTTGATGGTCGGCGCAAAGGCTATAAGGCGTATGTCAGTGATGAGGTGCGCGGTCGATGGACATACCCTTGTAGATGATTTGCCCCGTCGTAGATGTCATCTTGGGTCACGCGATGGGGCTGTTGAAGGTGTGCAGTGGGCGCTCCTCATGCAGAACATGCAGAACGCGGTCTCTGCAATTATCTGTGATGACAATGAGATGAATGCAACGGGTCTTTCAGGCCAGCACGTATGTATTACAGCAATAGGCGAGATTATCCAAATGTCCAAAATAAACGTAAAAATCTCCAATGGGATCGATCCGACTATGTTTTCTACGAATCCCATCTCATTTCGCTGTTTCTAATCCGGGACCTCGGGAGGGCGACGTTGATCATTTAAAAAACCCTCTCGTACATCTCGTAGTCTCTGATCGGTCATGACCGAGAGATGATGCCGGGGATGCAAAGGTACTGTACAGCTTACATACTCCCTATCTAGTCATCCAATGTCCACTCCTCTTCCTCCTCATTTTCCAGATGAGCCAAGCAGCCAGGAGAGCATCCAAGCCATCTCACAGGTAGTCCGCTCACTTTGAACACTTCCCTCCATTCGATGCGTTCCTCTGCAGGATGCAAGAATATGTGACGAGTCGGTTGGACTGCGCAGTGTCGGTCCAACTCGAGATGTCGAGGCGAAGGGCACGGATAATAGTACCGGTTGAGAGATGCATCGTCGGGTTCAGCGGCCCGATGGGACCAAGGGAACGGGTTGGAAGTGGTGCGGTCCTTACGGTAGGTATAAAGACTGCTCGCTGTCCTCAAAACCTGTAATATCATTGGCACATCAGATTCATGGATGTTGGGGATGACTTCATGCATCGCGTTGGGGTCGAGAAGGGGATGAGGTACGCCCTTTCGTGGATGATCCCACTGGTACATGTCGAGAAGAGGGGGAAGATCGTTCGGCTGGCGAGGGGAGAGCAGGATGTTGATGCAGAAGTCCGTGAGCCGGAGGATCGGAGACTCGTAATACCGGGTCAGGGTGGACAGACGTTCCCCGGAAGCAGGCAGGAATTTGTTCGGATGGGCGTGAAAGAGTTCCAGATTGAGTTGAAGAAGTGTGGACGGGAGTTCGGACTACTATTTAGCAGTGCACGGCGAGGACTTCACTCACAATCAGATTATTGCCGATGTTCAGCTCCTTCAAGTTGGACAGCTCGCCGATGGCGGCGGGCAGAGTTGTCAACTGGTTCCCTCTCAGACTTAGAACTGTCAAGTTTTTGATTTCGAACAGGGCGGATGGAAGGCTGGGCTCATGAGCGTCATTGCTGTGGATGACTCACCTAGTAAGGTTATTCTGTCCAGCATATATACCTAGATCCCTAGCTTTGCTGGATTCAAATGATACCGCTCCTGTTTTACTCCGCCCGAAGGACCGCTGCCTTTGGTCTCCGAGCGTACCCGTTGAAGGTGACGGCAAAGAAGGACTTGCTAGAAGCACCCTTGACGAGGTTATGCTGTTCTCTCCATCCTCGCTCGTTTCTGTCGCTGTTGGTGAAGCTGGCGTATGAGACAGGGCGGCTAGACCGCTTGCCGCTCTGTTCGAACGTGGTTGGAGGGTGCTGAAGAAGGAAGATGCCGCAGGTGCTGAAGACACACGCGAGAACGATCGGCCGTTGGTTGGGAGACCGGGCGCAGGGGATAAATTGGGATAGTAAGGTGCCGGGGGTCGAGAAGGGGCCAAACGAGCTTGCGGTGAATAGGTGGAAGGCAGGGTGACGAGATCCCGAAGATCAGAGATCTTTGTCGAAAGTTTCGTCAAACCGTGGCCGCTGGGGTATCAGCACGGACAGGAGCAGTCACGACTCACGCAATGTCAAGGTCTCCTTTCGCCGCGTCCACACACTTTGCGACCTGCGCTTGCATCCAATTATCATCGCCTACCTGCCCGTGCTTGGATCCGCTAGAGCCTTCAAGTGCATGGCCATTGAAAGCAATTGACGCTTCACTGACCTGACGAGTGTGACTGTACTGTGGAGAGGGGAAGACCGCTGGGGTGGGTTCCTTTTGTCTTTTCGGTCTTGGAAGCTTGTTGTATACGGAGAGCGAGCCCGTGGGAGTGTCAACGTCGTCGTGATAAATAGTCGCCGCGAACTCAAGTGGCCTGGACGGTAGGGAATCGACTGGGATCAAAGGTTTGGATGCGGCTGAGAATGGATCCACTGCAGGCATGTCGAGGATCAGCGTCAGGACTTAGGACCGAGGAGATGTGATCAAGACCATGCTGATTCACAAGAATTGATCTCAAAGATGCTCAAGATTGTACCAAGAATCGTCTGAAAAAGATGGGAATTCTGGAATGAAGTCGCGTTCACGTCTTTACTTTCCCACGGTGCTGAAAAAAAAGATTCATTCTTTGCTTGATGCATTCACTTCCCTTTTTAGACTACTACTAGCTACCACCCATCTTATCACCGCGAGGTTTAGTAACTGAGGACAGATCAGCGAGAGTAAGTCGCAGCAAACACTCACCCGTTGCGTTCGCCACGAGGTGGGTCTCGAGGAGGGTCTCGAGGAGGGAAACGATCATCGTCACGTCTCCTGTCGTAGTCCCTCCTGTCGGATCGGTCGTAACTTGCACGAGGGGGAGAACGGTCACGGCCACCGTAACGATCGTCGCGACGGTCGTTGCCATAGTCACGGCGCTCGTAGTCACGAGGAGGGGGAGCCCGACGATCATCGTAGTCACGAGGAGGAGGTCTGCGATCGTCATAGTCTCGAGGTCGACGGTCGAACTCGCGGGATCGGTCATCGACAGTATTCTACGTTGTTAGCGACTGAGGGGAGGCGACGAAAACTCACAATCTCGAGCGTGACGGGAGAACCGTTGATGTCAACGCCCTCGAGACGTTTGATTGCCTCCTCGGCGTCGGCAAGAGTGGGATATTCAATGATACTAGGATAAATCAGCAGATGGCCTTTAAGCGATTACCTACCCGTTGCTAGGATTGTTCCTGTCTACATCCGCGTAGATGATATTGTTTCCGCCAAGTCGACCGTAGTCCTTGAGATCCTGCATAGAGTGTCAGGGTCTAAGCGTGAAAGTTGTCGCCTGGTGATGATGTGGGCCACGGCAGAGGACAAAGGAGAGCCAACCGCGACCAAGACCATTACGCCAGAACCATGGGATATTGAGGAAGAGATCGCACCTGCCAGCTTGTCGCACTTGAGATGCCTATGACGCTGATTCGGACTCCACGACGAGGAGCAGGAGGTCGGGCAGGACGACTGACGGTCAGCGAGATTTGTGGATTTGGTCGCACTCACGCATCGTACACGTCTCTTCTTCTAGCATCACGGGTCGGCTCAACGATGAGGCTGTATTTGGTCAGTGGGGAGAAGCGTATATAAGATAAGACCTACTTTTCGCCCAAGAAAGGCTTGCCATTGTAGTCACGGATGACATCCTCGGCATCCTGCGATCGTCAGCGTCTCTCAAAATTTACGGGACTCACTCTCGAGGATTGAAACTCGACGAAACCAAAAGTACCCATGAGTCGGATGTCTTGAGTGGGGAAGTCTTTGAAGTGCTGTGGGGAAGGTCAGGAAGAGCGAGAGGGATGACGACGTACATCTTCGACATCGGCTTTCTGTACGCCTGTGTGAGGGACTGGGGTTTCAGCGGGTCGCCATTGCATTGCGATACATCGATGCATATGCACTTACCTGGGGGCAGACGACCAAGGTAGACTCGCCTCGACATGATTGGTACGTTTGATAAGTGAATGGATGGATTGATGAGTGAAGTGGGAAAAGAGAAAGAGATGAGAAGGGAGGAATGATGAGTTCAGGAGTAACTGAAAAGTAGCTGGTTTTGAGCTTGAGAGGGCAGCGTCAAACGTCATCGCTTTCGACATGAATCCTTTTCATCAATTGGTTATTCCTCTTGTCGACATTGTCTTACCGTTTCGACTCTGGACACATCCACCTCCACTATCTATGGACCAACCTGATGTCGAGGCCTCCAGGTCGTCTCGACTTTCGCCAACACCCTCACAGATGGTAGAGACGACGGAGGTCTCACCCCAGTCCAACCCGGTGTGCTCTGTCAAGAAGACATCCAAGTATGGACCAGGTCGACCGGATCCTTGGTTACAGAGAAAGGCAGCGGTAGGGTGGGTGACGCAGGGTGAGCATGGCTGATCGATCAGCTTTCTCATAGCCCTCGTCTGCTGGTCCTTCTATGTTGTCGTTGGGCGGGTATGCACTCCGATGATTCGTCGACAATCGACCTCACATCTGGGTCGTACCACGGGTGGTCAGTGACTCAACTGCTTGCAAAGCAACGCTGACTTGGAATGCAGCTGGACTGATGGTCGGCTACATCATCGTCTTTCTTCTCGTCGTCTGGAATTATCTCAAGGTAAGGTTAGTGAGCTACATACAGTGCTAATCTTGTCGGCAGATAGTCATCACGTCACCAGGATACGCCAGAGACGTGGGTGCTAGTATGGCGAGGTCAGAAACTAACAAGGTCTCAGAGCATTCCAAGATCATCCCCGCCTGCAGCCACAGATTACATTCCATATCAGTTCCCGGTCCATCCACCTAAACCTTCGGTTCAGTTCGATGCGGGGCCAGATCCCTCCCAACTCGCACCCGTTGCCAACATCGCCAATGCAGCCATGACCCATCTGCACGCACAGTCATCGTCCACGACCTTGGCCGCTTCCTCGATCCCACTCGCAGGAGGTAAGTCAGGGAAGAGAGGCGTTCGCGATTGGCGCGAAGTGTCCAGACCTGTACCAAGTGTTGAGTATATGCCTCGGTGGTGCCGCTTCTGCGAGATTGTCAAACCCGATCGGACACATCATTGCCGTCACTGCGGGACATGTGTTTTGCAGTTTGATCGTGAGTACTTTGGTGTGCTCAGAGCTGACGTCAGACCACTGCTTGTGGATTGGACGTTGTGTCGGCTGGGCGAATCACAAGGTGAGTCAAATCTTTGATCACTCGTGCTAATCGTACACAAGTTTTTCATCAACTTCACGTCTTGGGCTTCTATCTATTGGTTCTATGTGTTGATCACCTTGATCGTGGTGGCGGCTCGAACTAGTAATTCTGACGGGCAGATCATCGCCTTGATCGCGGTGTGAGTCCGCGTATCTCGCTCCATCAACGCCGCTGACCCTTCACAGCTCCGCTCTTTTCGGCCTCTTCTCCGCCCTCATGCTCTCGACTCATATCAACCTGATTCTAACCGGCAAAACCACGGTGGAATCTTTCAAGGCTCGAGATCAGCAAGAACAAGAAGATCGCATCCTTCAGAAAGAGTACGGGTACTTTTGGCATAACCAGGAGAAGCGTAAAGTGCGAAGACGGTGGAAGGAGGAGTGGGGAGGGTCACCGGTGGATGCGAGGTGGCGTCATGGGTCTAGTCGACACATGTGGGAGCAGGAGATGGGAAAGGGGTGGTTGGGGTGGATATGTGCGTGTAAGGGGGTTGAGAGTCCTTGCTGATGGTATCAGTCCCGATAGGTCGTCCCTTAGGGGATGGTTTGCATTTCAGATCGAACCCGCATTTTGGACCTCACGGGGAGTGGTTGATGAAGAAGGATTGGCCAAGGGGGAAATAGGAGACATGTTATTTATATGTGTATATCACTCTGTAGCTCTTGCAATAACTTGAATTCCTTCCACAACACCTTGCCTTTCGTGGAAGGAACACAAAAGGTTGTCTTTGAGGGGATGCTGTACCTCCACTTTTAATGTCGCGACTGATCTTCCTTTCTCATCTTCCTTTCTTCCTTCTCGATTCTGACATCGTCCCCAAACGATTACATTGCATCGTGTTTCGACTTTTCATTTCTTCTACTTCCCGAGATCAGTCAAAGAGGGTCCAAAATCATCTCAATGCTTACCAGAGCTCTCCTCGTGTTCGGTCTGGTTCTCCCGTACGTGACCGCACACCGCGGGAACGGGTTGGACACAGGTGAGAGGCGTGATAAGAGAAGGCTACAGATTGACTCGGTTCCAGTATTCGCCCAGTCCCTCGGCTTAACTCTTACAGACCTGAAACGGGTTCTGGGAGACACCGGCGAGTTGAACACTGTCGACCATACACTGATACCAAATGCTCAGTGGTATACCGCTCGGTATCTCGATCGGAATGTCACTCGGCCATTGCGTCTGGCTTGGGGGCTCGGTGTCGACTAAGTCCTGATACGCTAGGAGAATTCACAGAGGCGGAGAGACAGGGGCGTGAGTGCGTCAGAGAAGGCATGTTGCTGATCTTGAACCAGTGGCGATTTCTTTCACTCTTTGTTCAATGCAATCCGCCTCGCAAGTGCTCCCGCACGAATGTCTTCTGTGGTCTCCGCAGACGATGAGCAGCAGTGGATCAAATGAGGAGAAGTCCTGGGATGCGGTGGAGGAGCAAAAGTCACTGTGTTTGAGGTGAGTCCTATGGGCGATTCATATGAGCTGACAGGAAGCGCTTTGCATCGCAGCCCGCAAGACTGGGGTAGCTACAACGGGTTCCTGAGTGATGCTAGTGGGTGGTCTTCATTCGTCGGCGATGCTGATTATCACAGCTCAATTGTGTCATGCCCTGAATGGACAACAACAAACTGGTGGGTACTTTGCCTGGTGGGATGTGAGACTCACTCGGTGTATAGATCTAGCACGTCAATTGTATACCAACGCGACCGTGGAGAAGATCGCCCTTTTGCAAGTCATGAAGCAGAGGGAGGAGGCGCAGGCAGATCGCGACGTGAAATTCATGACTAAGATGGAGGAACGAGAAGCGGTAAGAGTGACGGCAGACCTCCAGCTGACTGTTTAGGGGATTGCCCAGTCATCGGTATCACTTGGACAAACACGAGACAGCCTACGAGAGGGATTGCGATCGTTTGAGGAGATGACTGTGGATCTACGACGGACTATTGATACATTGGAGGTGGGCAAGGAGGCACTGTGGAAGAGGTTAGGAGAGGATTTGCAGGAACAGACCGGGCAAGCGGCTGCTCGGCTGGAGGCGACACTGGGCGTTGTGGGTGATGCCTGGGTACAACAGGTGAGTGTCAAAGGGTGAGGCCGGCTGTGCTGATTGATTTCAGATCTCAAGTGGGCTCAGCGATGCAATAAAACAGGTGTGTTTGGGGAAAACCCTAGCGCTGACAGTCCTAGCACGGCCAAGCATTGAATAGCCTCGGAAAAGAGTCTCATAGCGTGTTTCAGGCGGTTCTGGCCGAAGCAGAGGGAAGATCCGTGGCTCTTCGGGAGTTTGGGATAAGTGAGATGGTGAGTGGTTGTAATCAGCTGAAGCTGATGTAAGGCTGCGTTGCATCAAGCTTCGTCCGGACTGTATCAGTTGGTCGAAGGCACCTCTGCGGTGAGTCAAAGAGCTTGAGACTGTGGTCTGAGGTATCCAGATGCTACAAACGTTCGGCAACGAAGTTGACCGGATGCAAGACATGATGAAAGAGTCCCTCCACACCGCTTCGAATTTGAGCAGCATGCAACAAGAGACGTCGGTCCATATGGCGATGAACGCGATGCGGGCCGAGATCTTGACGCAAAAGTTGAGCCAAGCGGAAATTGCTCTGAATAACACCTTTGAGCTTCTGGAAGGGCGTAGAGGATGGCTTCGTAAAGTGTCCCTGTTTTCAGGTGAGTGCAAGGTGTGAGAACAGCACTGAATGAAATCTAGGGCCCGCGTTGCTCTCCCCGGATCGCGGCAAAATGGATCTTCTGAGCGTCGCCCTTGGTGGACTGTTGGTAGTTTTGAAGATCAGCGGGCAGCTTGTCTGTTCCTTGGTGTGTCTGTGATGGTTGTGAGATTGAGCTGAATGCGAGCAGATATCCGCCATGTTTTGCTTGTTTGTGGCCTTACGCACCCGTTTGCGGAAGCCTATCGCGATAGCTCTCGATACAGTCGGAAGAGATGGGAGAGATGTGGAAGCGCGACAGCGACGGTAAGTCGTACGGATCTTGACAGTGACTAATTGGGCAGTAGCTCGCGTCTGAGACCTCTTAGTCATCCGGTGGACCTGAAAAAGGAGAATCGATGGAGACGTTCAGCGACATGTCCTTTGTGACCGATTTGAGACGGTTTTGCGTTATGTAGAATAGTGATTTAACAATGAACGGGGTGTTGACGTATTGAATAGAAAAAGGAAAAGGAAAACAAAAGATGATCACAGACGACCGGATGTGGCAATTGAAGGGGAAAAGTCAGTAACCCTCGATTGTCACTCGATTGTCACTCTTGTCTCACATTTCTTAATTTGAGTATCCTGGGACGGTCTCACCTTCGACCTGGATGGGACCTGGATGGACCTGGACTCGGATTGTGTCGACCAGTTCTGCGTCGAGAGAAAGGTATATAAAGACCGTAACAGAGTGTCCAACATGTGTCCTTTTCTTCACCCAACTCTACATACTCGAAGCCCACAGCATCCTTCAGACCTTCAACTGCACCCCAACCTCCCGCCCTCTTCTCATCTTCCATCAACCTACTCCTTCTTTTCCCCGACCAATCTTTTACAATGCGAGTCGACGCTCTTTTGCCCGTTATCGGTCTCATGGCCCTCTCTGGCGTTTCTGCCGCTCCTGCGAGTCAGGATCATATTGACCATCTTGATAAGAGGTGGTGTCTTCTTGGTTTCATCGGCACATCCTGCTACTCCGCACCTGTCGCCGTGACTACCACCTCTGCTGCCAAGACCAGCTCTTCGGCAGTCAAGGCCTCAACGTCCTCTGTCGCTGCGTCGTCTATCAAGGTCACTTCGAGCTCTGCTATTGCCAAGGCCTCTACTTCGGCTGCCGCTACGTCCGCTACAGCCGCCTCGTGGTCTCAGTGCAAGGTGAGTAGATGCCCGAGTGATCTGACTGACGACCCAACAGGACTTCGACTGGTCCCCTTTCGCGTCTGGATGGTCTTGGGGCGGTGGTTTCACCGTTGATTACGTCAAAGCTTGGTACCTTGAGCAGTATGGCTTGCAGCCCCCTCCTGGCATGAGCTGGCACCAGGTGTCATCTTTGGTCTCCAAGGTGCGCAGCGGTTTCATTCATGGCTTGTATAAAGCTGATAAAATCCTAGTTCGGAGCCAAGACCCAAGTCGCAGGTCCCAAAGCCAGCAGCAGTTACAAGCACGGTTGCAGCAACCCTTGGACAGCGACCGCTCCTGCTGCCACTAGCACTGCCAAGGTGACCACTACCGCCGCCGCTGCTGCTTCCACCAGTAAGGCTGTGTCGGCGTCGGCTTCTGCCTCCAAGGTGTCTGCCATCGTCTCTGCGAGTGCCTCCAAGTCCGTGGTTGCTTCGAGCGCGAGTGCTTCTGCCTCCAAGTCGGCTGTCGCTTCATCTGCGGCTGCCAGCATTTCGGCTGCACCTGTGGTCTCGTCTGCCCCGGTTCAAGCCTCCTCTGCGCCGGCTCAAACAGCTGCTGCTTCGGTCTCCGCTGCTCCAGTCTCTGTGTCCTCAGCCTCTTCAGCTCTCGCACAGGTCTCTGCTGCCCAGGTCTCATCTGCTGCTCCCGCTCCATCTGTTGCCGTGACCTCCTCTGCTGCTCCCGCTGCCGACGTTCCTGCTGCTCAGTCCTCTGCCGCCCCCAGTGCCTCTGTGACTCCCACCGATGGGTCGGTCTCCGGCACCCCTGGTACTGGCGCCGGTACCCCCGGCTCAGGTTCAGGTTCCGCATCTGGCACTTCCACCACCGATGCTGCCCCCGCTGCCACCTCCGCTGTCGCTGAAATCAACGGTTACGTCGATGGTGGCTGTGTCCAGGAAGTCGCCGGTCGACTCTTATCCAAGGTTCAGACTTCTGGCTCCTCCATGACAGTCGAGTCGTGTACTTCCATCTGTCTTAGCTACGGCTACGGTGTCGCCGGTGTGGAGTATGGTAACGAGTGCTACTGTGGTGTTGTTGGCGATGTGAGTAGACTTCAAAGTGTTCGGGGATGTGACTGACATTGCGCAGCTTGCCAACATTGCTGTCTCTGGTCAGTGCTACATGCCTTGCGCAGGTGACTCCACCGAGACCTGTGGTGGACCCAATGCCTTGAACATTTACGTGAACGACGATATCGTCCCCGCTACCGCTGTTCTCCCCACCGGATGGACCACTTACGGTGTCGTCTCCGAAGGACCCGACGGTCGTGCTCTAACCTACACTCTCTGGAGCAAGAGCGACAACACGGTGGAGACTTGTGCCAGTGGATGTGCCGCTGCGGGTTACACCGTCAGTGGAACAGAGTACTCTAGCGAGTGCTACTGTGGCAATGGTTTCAGCAACGGGGGTGGTGCCCTCGTGGATCCCTCGGCTGCTTTCATGGCGTGCTCCGGTAACTTGGCCGAGAGCTGTGGTGGACCTTCCATCTTGAGTGTCACCACCTCGATCGTTGGTACCATTCCCAGCATCTAGGTAACGCTCCTTTATACTTCCTCACCAGTAGAGTAGATGCATGCATTCAGTCTCTGGCGCTGTGCGATATGATTCGCACAAGGCTTGTCGGGTCTTTTTGTTGTCCACATCGCGCTTCGTAGCTTATACTCAGAAGCTCGCTGCATTTTTCGGTCAGTCAGCCTCCACAAGTTGAACGGTGGTGAGATGGTATTAGGATGTCGTTGACCAGAACACGCAATCAGGTAGTGCAAGCAGTCACGTAGCAGCGTGAGTAGTTATTGCGACCAAGCAATACATACCGACCGCATGCACCGTTCTCCCTGCGGATGTGCAACTTTAATACTCATGAGTAGGATGAGAGGGTGTCCTGCCTTTCAACCTTATGCCCTTCCCACCATTTCCCAGTCCGATCCCACCGAAGAGAAAGAGGAAAGAGTATCGAAGCTTCACAGGGAGATGATCGATCCACTCACTACTCTCCCAGACATGATTCGGGATACTGTAATGTGGGGTGACTGTTCAAGTAAGCTTTTACAGGGTGGAGGTATCCGTTCAAAGTGAGATACCGAAATAAACTACCGTCTCAACGCGCAATCGTCATCGGGGTTGGACGTTCTAGCAGTGTCTTTGGGATGTCGACCAGTAGTTATCGATCATCCATCTGTTCATCTTCCTCCTCCATCCTCAATCACATCTACTGTTCTCACCAGCAGCACCTGTGACCCCCCCGCGTCGAGACCTACTCACTCAAGCGCATAATATTTCTCACAACTGTCATAATATCACCATGGCCGACGATCCCTCTCGCGTAAGTTTCTTGTCCCCGCCATCGCGTTGGCCACGCTGATTCCTTTCTGCAGCCCGTCGCTGACGATTCGACCGCCACTGCCATATTGAGGCAAAAGCGGTCGTAAGTCGTCTCACACTCTCGATGCAACCTGCAATCTGCTGACCCGACTTTTAGCCCCAACCGACTCATCGTCGATGAAAGTCCCTCCGATGATAACAGCGTTGCCATCCTCCATCCCACCACAATGGAGACGCTCGGTTTGTTCCGGTGAGCTTATTTCCTCTACCAACGTAGCCATGCTAATCAAAACACAGAGGAGACACCATCATTGGTGAGTGCCCAAGTAGCATGACCCCGCTGACCTCCCATAGTCCGTGGCAAGCGTAGAAAGGACACCGTCCTCATCTGTTTAAGTCAGGACGATATCGAGGAAGGCAAGGTGGCGATGAACAAGGGTAAGTATGCGCATTCTTGCCGCCCGGGTCTCACTCATCCCCCGCAGTCGCTCGAGGCAATTGCGCTATCAAGCTCGGCGATCTTGTCCACGTCTCACCCGCCAACGACATCAAGTACGGCAAGCGTATCCATGTTCTTCCCTTTGCGGATTCCATCGAAGGTGGGTTCAAGTTCTCCTCCAAGACACACCAGCTGAGCCAAATTTAGGACTCTCCGGGAACCTCTTCGATGTGTATCTCCGCCCTTACTTCCTGGAAGCCTACCGTCCTGTTCGCAAAGGTAAGCTATCATGTCATAGCGATGCTGACAACCCCAGGCGATGTCTTCCAGGTCAGAGGTGGTATGAGAACGGTTGACTTCAAAGTCGTCGAGGTTGATCCCTCACCCTATTGCGTGAGTCAGTTTGTGCTGCGAGAGTCTCATGTTGCTAACGAGCTCTTGCAGATTGTAGCCTCTGATACCGTACGTATTCATCCGCATCATTCACCATACATTTGGCGCTGATCCCCTCCTCAGGTAATTCACACCGAGGGAGATCCCCTCGATCGTGAAGCCGAAGAAGCGAATCTGAATGAGGTCGGCTATGACGATCTTGGTGGTTGTAGAAAGCAATTGGCGCAGGTGAGTCCCCGCCAATTGATCATCCGTTAACGTTCCCAGATCCGAGAACTCGTTGAACTACCCCTTCGCCACCCCCAATTATTTAAGGCCATCGGTATCAAACCACCTCGAGGTATCCTCATGTTCGGACCACCCGGTACCGGTAAAACTCTCATGGCGCGAGCCGTCGCCAACGAGACCGGCGCTTTCTTTTTCCTCATCAACGGGCCCGAAATTATGTCAAAGATGGCCGGAGAATCAGAATCCAACCTGAGGAAGGCGTTCGAGGAAGCCGAAAAGAACAGTCCTGCTATCATCTTCATCGACGAAATCGACTCTATCGCTCCCAAGCGAGAGAAGGCTAACGGAGAAGTCGAGCGACGAGTGGTCTCACAACTCCTCACACTCATGGATGGCCTTAAAGCTCGATCCAATGTTGTCGTCATGGCTGCTACCAATCGACCCAACTCCATCGACCCTGCTCTTCGTCGATTCGGTAGATTCGATCGTGAGGTCGATATTGGTATCCCCGATCCCACCGGTCGTCTTGAGATCCTTCGCATCCACACCAAGAACATGAAGCTCGCCGACGACGTCGACCTTGAGCAGATCGCTGCGGACACGCACGGTTATGTTGGTGCCGATATGGCCTCGCTTTGTTCCGAAGCGGCTATGCAACAGATCCGAGAGAAGATGGACCTCATCGATTTGGATGAGGACACCATCGACGCGGAAGTCCTCGATTCCTTGGGTGTTACCATGGAGAACTTCCGATTCGCTCTTGGTGTCAACAACCCCTCCGCTCTTCGTGAGACTGTCGTCGAGATCCCTACCACCACCTGGAACGATATTGGTGGTCTCGACAAGGTTAAGCGTGAGCTCCAAGAGACCGTTCAATATCCTGTCGAGCATCCCGAGAAGTTCCTCAAGTACGGTATGTCTCCTTCCAAGGGTGTGTTATTCTACGGTCCTCCTGGTACGGGTAAGACCTTGCTGGCCAAAGCGTAAGTTGCCTCTTTGTCACCTGCACCTCTGCTGACACCCCGCAGCATCGCCAACGAATGTCAGGCCAATTTCATCTCCATCAAGGGTCCCGAGTTGTTGACCATGTGGTTTGGAGAGTCGGAGGCCAATGTTCGAGATGTCTTTGACAAGGCACGTGCCGCTGCACCTTGTGTCATGTTCTTCGACGAGCTCGACTCAATTGCCAAGTCCAGAGGAGGATCCGGTGGTGATGCAGGTGGAGCAGGTGACCGAGTATTGAACCAGATTCTTGTGAGTACCTTCCTACGCATATTTCAAGACGCTGACGCCGGCGTCAGACCGAGATGGACGGCATGAACGCAAAGAAGAGTGAGTGGGGCCGGCAACCACCATAGGCACTTCACTGACATTTAACAGATGTCTTCATCATCGGTGCTACTAGTGAGTGGAACATTCGCCATTAGGTTGTCCCGCTGACACGCCGCAGACCGACCTGACCAGATCGACTCTGCTCTTCTCCGACCCGGTCGATTGGATCAGGTGAGCGGACTCCCTCGGCCAACGCAAGTTCACAGTTGACCCTTTACAGCTCATCTACATACCACTGCCCGACGAGGCGTCTCGATTGTCCATTCTTCAAGCTACTCTGCGCAAATCTCCCATCGCCCCTGGCGTTGACTTGTCCTTCCTCGCCAAGAATACCGCTGGTTTCTCTGGTGCCGATCTTACCGAAATTTGTCAACGTGCCGCCAAGTTGGCCATTCGAGCGAGCATCGATGCCGACATCCGCAAGGACAGGGATCGTAAGGAGAAGGCCGAAGCAGCTGGAGAGGACGTCAGCTTGATGGATGAGGAGAATGACGAGGACGAGGTTCCCGCGATCACAGTGTGAGTGGAGACTGTGTGCCAAATGCGGCTTCATGCTGACATGCAGCTTTCTCAGTGACCACTTTGAAGAGGTAAGCTTGACACTCAGATTTTCCTGACAAGACTAACCACGCCGCAGGCAATGCAATTCGCTCGAAGATCCGTCTCGGACGCGGACATCCGACGATACGAGATGTTCAGCACCACTCTTCAGCAATCCAGGAGCTTTGGCAACAATTTCAAGGTGAGCCCTTGTGTATCAATCCCCGCTGACGTCTAGTTCCCTGAGAATGGCCAAGCCCAAGAAGGCGGCGCAACCTTCCAAAACGAGGCGGATGATGACGAGTGAGTGTTTCTTCGGTCGAGCCTGGACGTCACTGACGATGACCCAGCTTGTACGCCTAAGTGTTACGGTATGATAAAGTTTCGAAGAGTTAGAAGACCGCGAAAAGCATGCATATGTATTCTGAAGTGTCTGCTTATTCACTCGTCAACGCCATGAACCACCCGCTCAACCTCTCCGCGACGTCATCGTCTGTTGAGACCTCCCTCGTCCTCACACTAAGACCGTCCAATGCCGGCAGCGTAGTCGGCGCATCCGATGGCGCCAGTAGCTCGTAATCTACCCTGGCGTAGAAGCCCTCGTCTGTATGGCCTCGCATGATTGATCCCATCACAGGTCTCAGATACATCGAAGCTTCGGGCCACTGTTTGTCAGGACCCCATCCCTATTGCTCAGCTTACCATTCTCTGCGTAGGAAGCTTATCTATGTCAAACCATTGTGGCGTCATCTCTTCAGTCCTGAGACCGTCGTCAGATAAAATCACTACCCGACCTGCTCACTCGATGGGCACACCGGTCCAAGAAAAACACGCAAAAACAGAAATTTTGATCATCTGCTTGCGCATGCCCTTCGCCCCACCTTTCAGAGGGCGAGATGTGTACAGTGTCCCCTTGTGATATAAAGCGTCCTCGTTGGCGCTGATGCCAGACTCCTCCTTTGCTCGCCATCAGTCGCGGTAGAAGTCATCCGAGTGTATACCCACGTATAGCTCTCGCGCTGCGCACTGCAGCATGGTCTCGCCTGGGTCACGTTTCCCGCCGAACCCATTGTAGAGGCCAACGCCCATGCCTCTGCGCTTCATACCCAGCAATACCTGAAGCCGTACTCGAGATTCAGCCAATGACATCATTGTGTCATATCCGCTGCTCACCTTGGTATGGTCAACATCCACAACAAAAATCAAGCTATACTCTTGATCAGATCGGACGATCTCTTCTGGCTCGCCCCACCCATACACCGGCTGTTGAAAGGCAAAAGGCGCTGCCGCCAGCCTCAGCTGACGGAATTCGGGAGGTGAGTCAGGCTCTATAGTCATTGCAGTGTAAAGCTATGCGATCAACACCAAAGAGAAGAGGGTTTCACGACGCTGCACAGGTCATCTTCATCATCTCGAGTTGACATCACGTGATCCGATCCCCAACCTCCACGCAAGCTATCAACGTCATCTTCCATTCTCTCTGAACGACGACGACGACGACGACGACGACAACAACAACAACAAACACAACACAACCACACGTCTTCCAATCTATCGAACGCCACGGCTCGTACTAACCAATTACATATCTACCCTCAATGGCCGACTTCTCTGCTGCTTATAATTCTATTCCTCCAGTCACGCGGTCTCTCCTCGTGGGTACCGCCCTTGTCACCTTGTATGTCGTTCTGTGCAACCTACCCGGAGCTTCAGCTGATAGGACCCAGCCCATGTCTACTCGGAACCACTTCGCCGGCCTCTGTGAGTATCTCCTCTCTGAGGACAGCCCACAAAAATGATTTTGCTTGCCACAGGTCGCCCTTGTGTGGAAAAGGGTCACCACTTCGTATCAGGTGTGTGGATCTCTCGTATCTCTCACAGGAGAAGAGACGTCTTACCCTCCCTTAGATATGGAGACCAGTATCTTGCTTCTTTTTCGGAGGTCAGTGAGCTCAAGGAAAGCACATGTTTGCCTCACTGACGTGAAACATAGGGGGCGGCTTCCCTCTTCTGTATGACTTCTTCTTGATCTACCGCAATTCCTCTGCAATGGAACGAGACACATAGTGAGCGATCTCCCTTGTATACGGCTTCACGTCTAATCATCTCATCATCGCAGTCGCAACGACACAGCCGAGTACGCGTGGCTTCACGTCATGCTGGCTACCTTCATCCTTGTGAATACCATTGTCTTCCCTGCGTGTACATCACTTGCATGCTAATCTATTTCCTCAGGTTTTCAACATCCCCCTCGGCTTGCCCTTCCTCTTCCGATCGCTGCTGCATGCTCAAACATATGTATGGTGCCGCTCAAATCCGACCGTCAAGGTGTCCATCTTCGGACTCATTACGATTCCTACTAGTCGTACGTCCTGGGACGCATCATTCGCCCGATTTTTAGACACAAGCTGCCTCCTCAGTTGACACATCTACACAGTCTATCCTCCAGCCCTAATTTTACTTGACCTTCTCACCGGTGGCCCCATGAAAGCCTCGGGTGGCGTCATTGGTGTACTTGCTGGGCACTTATGGTGGGCTTCCGATCCAGCTCTCCAGTGTCCTCATCTGGTCCTCTTTCTGCCTCACTCGACCTATTTTGTCCCTGAAGTTATCGACGATCGTTCTCTTCACCAAGGGTCACCTGTTTGCTGTGCTGATAATTTCTGCAGGTGGTTCCTTGCGACATATCTACCCTTACATGCCCCTACACATCTTCGACGCTCAAATCCACTCGCTCCTCCATCCTTTTTCCGCGGGTTATTTGCGCCTACGAGCCGGTCCACATTTGCTGTACCGGGGCGCACCTGGGTGCAAACACCGGCTGCAACGACGGCCCGTCCGTCTCCAACTGAAGCAGTTAGGCATAGGTGGGGAGGAGGACAACGTTTAGGTGGAGAGTCGTTATGAGACCTACCCTAAATATGTTCACATGTGATCCGTCGCGAAAATCCAGTTGGACTTGAGCTCCTCTTCGCGCCCTGTAGCCCGCGTGTCAAGTCAATGTTGTGTTTCGCTCAGCAAAGCCCAATCCCCGATAATTGAGCTTCGTCTTCCGGCTCTGACCGGGGCGTATCGGTCTTGAGATGGTTCCATGTTCGGTCGTTCGTGTACTTCTGGGTGCGCATTGTCGTGTTGCGAACGTCAGAGAGTTACGTCGTTCAGCTTTTATGTGGGGTGTGAGCAAGTTACAGGTAGTAGATAGATGCCTATTGCCGTGTATCTACAAGCGGATCCCAAAAATGGCGGATATTGACAATTTGAAGCACCAGAGATACCCGGGACTCTTGGAACAGAGAGATCAGAAAACTTTACCACATCGCCAACTACTGCCAAACTTCGCTAAACATGTCAATACATCTTTGAATCGGACTTCCTTAATCTCACAAACATTGTAGAATCTTGGACAAGAAGTTAGGTGTATATTTGATGGAGGGGTCTGCTTGAGTTGGCTCCAGCCCTTGAATTTCAAGTCAGAGATTGAGTGCTTTGTCGACACTGCTGCCGTCAACAAGGTGTCAGTACTATTCAAGAAGTTCAATATCAATAACAAGGACGGCCGAGAATGAAGCAAGAAATGGTGCAGCATTCACCGTATGGCATCACACAAATGGGGTAGGCTTGTGGTCCCTGGTCAGGGAATGCTGGACCTCCATGGTATCACTCTCAATAATGTCTTTGTTGTTCTCCTGCAACCTTGTGGCGGTCGGTAAAACCCCTGCCCCCCTTGGACTTTCTCTCGCATCTCCGGCACTCTCCAGGACGGCAATGGCTCAGTGTTACAACCCAACCGGAAGGGTGTCACGGAACTACACTGACCAATGAGGTTATCCGTCGTTCAGCTCACAACACAAAAGAAGAAAAGCCTACAGTCGCTAATGGGCTCTCCGTTTTATATACGATGGCAAAGTTGGCAAGAGTTGGGCTAAGTCGTGTTCTAACTTGAGGATTCACTGATGAGAACAGCCAAGTACGTGTTGGTCGATGTATCAAGGTTATTCAAGATGATATATATTCAAAGGTACTACGATAGGACAAAAATCTAGAATCGACGGGGAACTCCTTTCTCCTTCTACTACGTTCATGTATATATGCCTTTCTTCGCACAAGTTCGTCAAACCTTGCATGTGTAGCAACATTATCGCCGGATATAGAAGGAAACCTCGAGTGGCTGAACAATTTGTGAATTTACCGTATGTGGTGAATAGGGTTGATAAGTTTGCCGACGTTTCGGTTCTTTCTCTGATGAATGCCATTTTGTTCAATTGTTTGTCAAACTCCTGGGAACTTTGTCGGGAGTTGGCCTTACTGGTATATGATCGTGACAAATTGGCCTTGCTGGTACACAATCGTGGCAAAGGGATACTAGGACGATGTATGTAGATAGACTTGGATTAGAAAGGTAAACCGTGGACTTGTGTAAGGTCACGGGTGAGTGGTGTGTATCTAAGAATGATCACGGGCTAGCTGTGAGGAATACTCTGGTATCATTGATAAATGTTCTCCCAGGGCGTAGTGAGAACGACTGGCTGTTAGAACGGTTCAGTTTGGTGTATTCACATCATCTTTAACACTGCCATGTTTCGAGATTGCAGTTGATCGTGCATGGGAGAAGGAAGCGGCGCATGACTTGCCTTGACAGTAAAGAGTAACAAGAGGTATGATGGCACCATACAAATTATCAGATCGGAAATGCAGCTCGGAATATTAGCGCTAGTAATGCGACCGATAATAAGGACCAAGATATGAAATAGATATGAAACGTCCATGGGTTGCTTCCTTTATGTGCTACAACAGCCTCTGTAGACGGTAAAAACGTCTCGGAGAGATCCTCGGTAGAGAAAGATTAGTAAAGATGGCAACAGACTGGCCTGATAGTTTAAGGTACAAAAAGACCTCCTTGGTAGAAAATTTTTGATCCTTTTCCCCAGGGATAAAATTATCATAAGTCACATTTTGACCTCACCACTCCTCTCAGTCAATCTCAAGCATCCTTGGTAAATCCTTTCAGGCTGGACATTATCACCTTCGACCAATTCATAGGTACCCCAGTGTCACGATTGCATACCAGTAAGGCCAACTTCCGACAAAGTTCCCAGGAGTTTGACCAGCCGAACCAAGCACGCACCATGGGGATCCGTGCACACCTTGTGATCACGCAGGATGGATGATGTCATGTAGACACACAACTACAGTTGTAAAGCACATTTGGATCACATCAGCCCAACTTAGAGCCAAACAAAGTCACGTGACACGATTGCTCGCGGGGACGCTTCGCTAAAGGAGGGGGCGACTGTCACGATTGCATACCAGTAAGGCCAACTTCCGACAAAGTTCCCAGGAGTTTGACAAACAATTGAACGAAACTGCATTCATCGGAGAAAGAACCGAAACGTCGACAAGCTTATCAATCCTATTCACCACATACGGTAAATATACAAATTGTTCAGCCACTCGAGGTTTCTTTCTACATCCGGCAAAAAGATCGCTACACATGCAAGGTTTGGCGAACTTGTGCAAAGAAAAGGATATATACATGAACGTAGCAAAAGGAGAAAGGAGTTCCCCGTCGATTCTAGATTTTTGTCCTACTGTAGTACCTTTGAATATTATCATCTTGAATAACCTCGATACATCGACCAACATTTACTTGGCTGTTCTCGACAGAGAACCCTCAACTTAGAAACACGATTTAGCCCAAGTCTCACCAACATCGCGTATCTTGGTCCAAGTCGGGAGCACATCAACGATAGTAGACTTTTCATTGGTTGCCTTGTAAGCTGAAACGATGGACATCCCCGTTGGTCGGTGTAGTCCCGTGACACCCAGCAAGCAAAACACTGACCGCAATATCCTAAACTTCCCTTTTCTATCTAACTTTTCATGATTGGATGTCATCAAGCACAGATTGTTACAGGCATGACCGTCTTGGTCATCTAGGCGTTGCAGATGTTATGCGATTAACACTTCATGACGATCCCCCAAGAATCAAAGTCTCTGCATAGCTTACCAGAATACTCTCACTCTACAAAAATATTAGCGGTCATCATAGGAAGACACCTATCAGTGATGCCGGAGTACTTCTCATGCACTACTTGCCCTTGACCTTACACAAGTCTACGGATTACCTTTCCAATCCAAGTCTATCCACGTACACCATCCTAGTATCCTTCTGGACGGGTCGTAACAAGCAGTCTAAGATAGAAGTCAGGTACACAATTATGTTGAGATAATAATTGCATGCTCAGAGAAAAGAAAGAAGAAGAGAATGGAAATCTGCGGATAGCTAAGTACGGTACCGCAACAGCGCTGTGCAAGTGTTGTAGCTTTCACGTAAGCGACTGATCATTCAATTCCGACACTCCCCCTTCAGATCGCCGTTGAATACCAAGTAAGCTACAAAGTTGAGAGAAAGTATGAGAAGGCAAGGACTTTGCAAGGAAGTCTGCTGAATTATCGGCAGAAGGGGACACATGAGAGGGAGATTGAAATATCTTGAACCTTTTCTCTTACAAACTGATGACGCATGGCTATGTGCTTGGATCGTTTGTGATTGACTGGATTCTAAGCAAGTGCTATTGATCCGGCCTTGTCATTGAGTAAAGGAAGAGGATCTTGGCCCAGTCCAAATTGTAGATTGTTCAGAAGGCGTTGACACCATGTTGCTTGTTGTCCGCATCCGCTGATGCCACGTACGCCTCTGTAATCGAAATAGCAACAGTTGTGTCACGATGGGCAATGTGGCCACAGTCAATGAGCCTTATCACACAACGGGACAGCACGATATGGGGATAACTGTTGAGATAATAATTGCATGTTCAGAGAAAAGAAAAGAAGAAGAAGAGAAAGTTAGATCTGCGGATAGCTGAGTACGGTACCGCAGTAGCGCTGTGTAAGTGTTGTAGCTGTTACGTAAGCGACTGATCATTAATTTCCAACAATAACGAGGACAATAACGAGGACAACGAGGATAACGAGGATAATGAGGAACTTGATACGGATATTCAGAAGGGCTTGATGCAGCTCTAGATAGACTGAAGTACCACAGCGATATCATCAAACAAAGAGGGAGGTACTAGGTATAACTTTCAATTGAGAAATCACTAGGGAAAGACTAGAACAACGAGAACTGAGACAATGTATATATATCTCCACTAACCCTTCTGCCAGGATGCGTAGAACTTCAATCAACTATTCCTCCTGTTTCCAACGCTCAACTGTATCCAATGTAACACCCTTTCCCTCGGGCTTTGGCGAGTATATTGACTTGTGCTTGAAGATAATGAAGATGTCAAAGATATCGAGAGGATTATACTTAACGATGCACTATTCGTGGTCGTGGCGGAATGGCCGTCATGACAGGTTCGAACCGTTATCTCCATCATTTATGTCCTGTGCCCGTACATCCAATCCCGCTAGTTGTTTTCAGCAAGGCGCGCTGAGGACTGACAGGTAGGGGTGTTGCAGTTGGGAATGATGTTGACGCCAAATCCTTAATTGAATGGTAATGGTATTGTCCGATAGAACGGTTCAGTTTGGTTCATTTCACAATCTCTTATCTATTTTATATTTGGGTCGTAACTATCGGTCGCATTTCTAGTGCTGATATCTCGAGCTACATTTCCGACCTGATATTTTGTACGATATTTTAGCGCTACTTTTCAGGTCGTAATTTCAGCGCTGAAAACTCGGTTTGTTCCCTAATTCTTTTCAAATCTTTGTACTTTAAAGCAGCCCTTCTGGGAAGCTTTATGACGATCCCCCCAAGGATCAAAATATCTGCATACTTTACCAAAATAGTCTCCCTCTACAAAAGTATCAACAGTTGTCATACCTCTGCTAGGAAGACGCCTATCAGTGATACCAGAGTAGTCCTCATAGCTAGCCCGTGATCCTTCCTAGTGACACACCACTCGCCCGTGACCTTACACAAGTCTACGGATTACCTTTCTAATCCAAGTCAATTTACGTACGCCGTCCTAGTATCCCTTCCGGACGGGTCGTAACAATATGTCAAGATTGTTGTCATGATGGCCATTCCACCACGACCACGAATAAGCCTTTATTACGTAAACCCTCTTGATATCTTCGACTTCTTCGATATCTTCGAGCACAACTTGATATACTCGCCGAAGACCGATCTAAAGGGCGCTGCAGGTGAACAATAGAAACAGGAGGAAGTTGATCGATGTTCTACGCATCCTGGCGGATGGAATAGTGGAGATATATATACATAGCCTTAGTTCTCGTTGTTCTAGTCTTTCTCTAGCGATTTCTCAATTGAAAGTCATACCTAGTACCTTGCTCATCGTTCAACGATATCACTGTGGTACCTCAGTCTATCTAGAACTGCTACAAGCCCTTCTAGATATCCGTGTCAAGTTCCTCGCTATACTCGCTATCCTCGTTATCCTCGTTATCCTCGTTATTGTCGTTATCGTCGTTTCCTCATATCGTATTGTCTCGTTGTGTGATAGGGCTCATTTACTGAGGCCACATTGACCATCGTGACAATTGCAGTTGGAGAGTTGTGGTGACCGATGGTTTCCATTCTGCATACTTCTCAGATCGGAACAGCTGTGATGGGTGGAGCAGCACGGGCCATACTCCTTACATGGAGTTGCGCCCCTGAACAGTCTGTCCAATGAGTCGGTGACAGCTAAAGGAGATGACAACCGTACTCGAAATTGGATGTCATAGGGGTGAACGGGGCTGGTTGAAAGTGGAGATAGAAATGCTCGATGGCGTGCGAGTATTGCTTACGCTGAGCTTTCAACTCCCATGATACCAGCACCACCACACTCAGTCATAATAGAAAGTGAAGAGGGCGAAATGTGTGCACAATGAAATCAGGCTCTCACACAACTCATCCGTGCTAAGAGTCAAACGCATTTCACGAGGGACAGAAATTAGGACTAGTATTAAGGATGTACTTCAGTCGGGCCTGATGTTTTAATAGCAGCCCTCAAAACACCGTGAGTGGCAAATACACGCTGGACATGCATCTGATCTGAATCAAGTGTCGAGCTTTGTCAGCCTCGAAGAGAGAAAGGCACTGCTGCTCCCGGAGGTGGAATCGGCAGTGTGACTTGTGGCTTGAGGTGTATATCATGTCGGGGCTGTGGGGACGGCATTGTACAGAAATTTGGCGCCGAGCGGGTTTTACGAGTGTCATCAGCCGCGCTTCTGCTGAGCAGTTCCGTGCTTTACCAGCTCCAGCTTAAAAGCACAACGACCTGTGACTTTCAACTCTGTTAACCGGTGCCAGTTTCCCTCGATCATAATATGCTGGTCGAACGCCCGCTCCCCGGCCGATCTGACTGATACAACGCATTGTCATCAGACAAGAGAACAAGAACTCGAAGCTCGGGCCATACCCAGCATAAGCGGGTGGTCGCCATACATGATTTGCGGCGAGCCAGCGCAAAGCAGACAGTGAAAACATCGCCTCGGGATGACTGATGTGTAGAAAGCGAACAGTCATTTGGATCTCATGGACATGTGATGCTGAGGGAAGAAAAGGCGGTGGATAGGGCAAGGGGGAGATCTTGGTTTGAAGATCCGAACAGAGTCGTGAAAGGGAGTTTCGGCCTGTGTTCTTGATGACATTTTGAGGCTGCTGGCAAGCGGTGATATTGGGGCCACCTAGGATCAATGGATCGCTCTCGGATGACCGGCTTGGCGCGTTCGCGGCGCAAAGGAGCGATGACAATGTAGCTGCATGCGTCCATTAGTCCGATCAAGATCCAGCAAGGCGGTCCGTGCGATGAGAGCCAACACAGCGGATGAGGCGGCAGACGGTGCAAGTCCGTAAGTAAGTTATGAGTCCCGACGTGACGTCAGCTAGCTACGCAGGTGGAAAGTCAACAATGTCATCGATGCGATGAGCATGAAAGAGTTGGATTGGGTTCTCACACGCGACTGTCGGCGTTTCCAGGCAGTTTGACTGGTGTGCCAAGAAGGAGAGAAAGGCATCTCTATCGGGACCGAGTGACAGGGTCTGGGACTGATTGCGAATGTGACAGCTGCTCACTTTACGCGGTTTCCGATTACGTGTGTCTTTCTACCATGATGCTCTCGCCCGTTCCGTAAAGCAACAAGGACCAAGAAAACCCAGGCCAAGGTGCAGTGTGATTGTCACAGAAGCAATAATGTACGCGTAAGAAAGAAGAAAAAGGGGTTTGGATGGGAGAAACTGACACGTGTACGAAAAAGGACCCTCTACACCCTTTTATTGTTTCAGAGTTGAGCAAGGACCGGGATGTTTGTTTTACAGGGTCGGTGGGGGAATTCCCGAGTCTCTCTCCCTTCTCTCCCCTTTTCCCCCACGCGATGTATGTTTTTGTTTTACATCCTAGTCCAGGTTTCCCCTCTTTCCCTTGTCTCCTTTGAGTGTGCGCACAGATCTCTCTTCTCTGTTGGTGTTGATTTCGTTGTTATTGTTGTTGTTGTTGTTGTTCGTTCGTATTGCTGTGCTGCGGAGGACACCTATACACATATACACACACACACACACACACTCACACCCATCATGTACAATAACATTCCTTTCTCAACGCCGCGTTTCATCAGTTCCTTCCATTTCCGCTTTTTCTTCATTCCACCCCTTGTTCTCGGATCAGCACCTCGGTCTCCTTTCTCTTTCGCATTCTTGCATTGTTCATGATCACTCACGTTCCCCCAATCGAGCACTCCATCTCTATTGACATTGACCGATCAGCGATCGTCTGTCCCACATATACATAGATCATCATATCACGCTCATCTCACGCTCATCTTACGAAGCTCGTTCTCGCCTCATCACCGAGCCCTCTTCATCACGATCACGGATACGTCAACGTTGACAAAACGAGCTGGTGCTCAGCCTTTTGATCCCCATCCCTCGATCACTCAACCACCCAGAATTCTTACCCCTTTTGCATCTGTTGACTCGACGAAATCGTTGTCTTACTTTCTACTCTTTTCACTTTTCTTCTCAAAAACACATCACACTCTTTAACGGATCCAACTTGACGACCCCACGATCTACTTGACTCCTTACACAACACTAACAAAATGAAGCTCTTCATCTCCACTTTGACCGCTTCAGCCTTCCTGGCTCTGTGTAGCTCCGTTGTCGCTCACACGGAAGCACTAGACGCTCGATCCCATCATCTAAAGCTTCGACAGTCGAATGGTACAGATCTCGTCAACAACGGAACCGCTCTTGATGTCACTGCTCTCTCAAACAGTACTCACGTCATCACGAATGCCACTGCGATCGCCAATGTCACTTCCCCTACGGTCAACGCCACTTCCACAGTCGCTAACTCCACCTCCATCGATGATGACGACGACGAGGATTGTGACGATGAAGACGATGGCACATCCGCACCTTCGGCATCTCTTGTCTCTCCGGCTGCAACGTCTTCTGCTCCCGCTGAGCCCATCGCTGCCTCTGGAGGTGGTGATGATGATGATGATGACTGCAATGACGAGAAAAGCGGGGAGGATGCCGATGACGACAACGACGATGAGGATTGCGATGACGATGATGGAGATGATGAGGACAGTAGCTCGTCGAGTACTGCTGTTGACGCTGCCACCAATGCGTCCAGCTCGCCCACCACTTCCTCTGGGTTTTACTCGATTGCGGCTCAACCGACTTTGATGGCTTCTACATCGACTCCGACCCCGAATAGAATCGGGGCGGTGCATGCTGTAACCAGTGCTGCAAACACTGACGAAGGCTGTGGAGGGGTGAGTACAGTGGTAGCTTCACACTGCTTGCGGCTGACCTTGTTGGCTCAGATCACCACGGTCTATAGGACGGTTACTGTCACTCAAGGATCTGCCGCGGCCGCTGGTCCGACTGATGCTGCTGCTGCCGGTGCTGGCAAGCCCACGCGCTCCTCAGGAGCAGCTCCAGGAACCCCCACTGTCGCGGCATCTGACTCGGCTCCTGCAGTGCCTTCGTCAGCGAGTGATGGATCCAATCAATCCACGCCCAGTCCAGCGGCGGGAGTTCTCGGCGATGACGATGACATCGATGACGACGATGACGACGTGAGTGAAGGCCAGCTTGAGGAGACGTAGGGATCTTGACTGACGACCACACAGCTTGAAGACTGTGATGATGACGACACCGACGATGGGGATGAAAACGAGATCGTCCCTTCTACTGTCATGGCTGCTGCTACTGGCACTAGCTCCCCAGCGGCGACCCCATCCAACAGTGGGAGCACTACCTCTGATGATGACGGCGGCGCCGACGAAGAAGACTGTGACGATGAAGAGGACGACGGACAGCCTTCGACCGACGCTTCTGTGACGTAAGTGTAATTAATCGCCTCAGGCTTCCTAGCTGGAGCAATTGTTTAACGCGACCTTCTTAGCAGATCCTCCTCGCTTGTTGCAGGTCCCACCAATATCGCTGCTTTCGGAAACTCCACCGCCGGTTATCAGGCCATCAACGGGACCGAGAACGCGATTCAGATTGGCACCACAGAGGTCAGTATCATGGCGAACAGCACTGCAATCAGCAACACCTATTCCAGCTACGTGTCAAGCTCGCCTCCTGCTATCACCAGCGCTGCCTCGCTGGCTGAGTTGTCGGCAAGCACCACCACGACGGCATTTGGTCCTAGTGTCACGCAAACCAGCTCTGCGATCTTGGGAACCGAGCCAGCGTCGTCATCATCTACCGCGACCGAGTTTGTATCGTCCTCCTCAAACACGCAACCATTGTCTGAGATGGCTACTCAGTCAGGCTCGACTTCCGAAGCAGGAATTACCATCACCGCTGCTGATGCCACTGGTGTTGGCAAGCGTCGTATCAGTTTCTGGTAGCTTGACCATAAGTCATCAATGTGCTCATAGCTACCTGCCTTTTCTTCTCTCTTGTTTTACCCCATTTCGCTTTCTGCCCGCATGACGGACAATTCGATGCTTAGATACCCCCTATTGATAGTGTGCGGTCTGAATGCTAGCCATGCAGGCTTGCGAGTGGGAATCAGATGATGCAGTATTGAATGCTGCGACTGTCCGCTCGATATGCGAGTGCATATTCAGAAACAAGAGGTACGAGTATACACTAAAAGTTCGGTCACAGCGGCGTGGCTCGTTGGGTTGACGGGGCTGTGGCTTTATCCACAAGTCGCTCGGCATCCATCCACCGCTACACTCAGTCAGCATATCGTTGAGATATCATTCACCGAAACACTTACTGCCTCCCCTTCTCAAGTCATTCATTGACATAAAACCACCACCCCCGCCACCTCGACCACCAGGTCCACCAGGTCGTCCACCACCACCACCACCACCACCGCCGCCGCCGCCGCCGCCGCTGCCGCTGCTACCATTACTTCCGCTTCCGCTTGGACCCCCTGTACTTCCACTGCCACCATATTGTCGTCCTAGATCGCCGGACGTTCTTGTCGAGGGATTGGTCCACGACGCTGGATCGACAATGGGCTGTTCACGGAGAGTCAGTCTTCTCGCATGTGCAGAACGACCAGAAGCTTTGACTCACGCTGACAAGAGTCTCGAAGAAGAGGTAGAGCAGTGTAGCGTAGTCCGATATGGAGTGGGCGATCTTGCTCGTCAGAGGCTGTGCTCCGAGGGTACCGGAGGACGACACGTATGTCGGTTTAGATGCAGACATTGCACGTACGTGTTGACTACAAAGTACGCGGTGGCAGAATATTGTCGAAGGTGATGTGAAAAGTATCAAATGGTGCAGATGCGATAAAGAGATGAAAGAGGCAGGTGGAAGAGAAGATAAAGTTCTGATGATGTTCTGCTGATATTCGCCGCCGAACGCGATGATGGCTTCCTTCCAATCAACAAAACAAAACAAATGCAGTCAACCAGATTCAATCCATCTCTCGTCCATTTCCGACTGTTTGAAACGATCACATGTCCTCTTGATATCGTATCAAAATCATCCCATCCTTCTTGTCTCCCATCGTACAAGGTCTTCGCATCGATCTGATCTGCACGAATCACTTGTTCATTTTATAGTAATCAATATCACTATCTTTCAACTATTTCAAAGCTCCGATCCAGGCAAGATCGCGTCCTTCTCTCTGAACCGTGCATCTCAGCTATTCGACACAGGATAACCATTGGCCCCTGGTCTGACTGATCAACACGAGTGGAAGCCCTGTCTCCCGGAATAGAGGAGTCAAAATGGGAGCCAAGCCGGTACGTTGCGACGGCTTGAAACCTCGACCGACGCAGCCTTGCTGACCTGTCACTCAGCTGTCTCGGAAATTGGTGGTTCTGGGAGATGGAGCTTGCGGCAAGGTGTGTGTTGTGTCTTCTGCTGGATCATGAGAACGACGTAGCAGACACATTGACTTGTTGCTACTAGACCTCCCTTCTAACAGTCTTCACCAAAGGTCAGTGCGAGCTCTCGAGCATGACAGAAATATGCTGACGGTTCAAATTCAGGCTACTTTCCCACTACATAGTGAGTGACCTCCACGACATCTGTACAAGCATTCATGCTGATCTTCGCTCCCCAGTGAACCTACCGGTATGCTTCATTGTCAAGACTTATTGCGCGTGCCGCTCATCCGTACGCTGTGCAGTGTTTGAGAACTATGTCGAGATGATGCAAGTCGAAGATCAGATGGTAGAACTCAGTCTATGGGACACAGCCGGTTGGTCGTGCGCTGCTTATTCTGGCCATATACTGATGCAACTCGAGGGCACCCAGGACAAGAAGACTTCGACCGATTGCGCTCGCTCTCATATGCCGATACACATGTCGTGATGATATGCTTCTCTGTACGTATAAACGGTGCTGATACGCTGCAAAGATCTGACAAGCCTTCATAATCCAGGTTGATTACCCAGTGTCACTGGAAAATACCGAGTCAAAGGTGAACTGTTTATCGAGCCAAGCCTCTGAGGTGTAATCTCACAGTCGATCTCTTGTGCAGTGGATACAGGAAGTCCGCGAGTATTGTGACGGAGTGAAAGTGATCTTGGTTGGTGCGTCGGCTAGATCGATGGTTGTAGTCTGGTGCTAATGGGATGAGCAGCGCTAAAGTGCGATCTGAGAGATGATCCAGCCGTCAGGGAGAAGCTGTCGAGAAGAGCAGAGCACCCTGTGACATACGACGAGGGTCTTGCAGCCGCCCGAGCCATTCGCGCGAACAGATACCTGGGTGAGCAACTCCCTTCCCTGGTGTCTTGTGTGACTGTTGGCAAATTGACAGTGCACCTGTGCGATCTAGAATGCTCGGCCAAACATAACCGAGGCGTGCAAGAAGCGATATACGAAGCAGCAAGGGTAGCCGTAGGTAGCCGACCGAAAGGTGGTGGTGGAGGGGGAGGAGGTGGTGGTGGTGGTAGTAGTGTGACAAACAGGTTCAAAGCGGATAGTTGGAAGGAGGGACGATGCGTGATATTATAATGCCCATTCGAGCAACCCTAGTGATTGTCTGCCTCGTATGAGAATCATTATGGTAGTAACCATCATTGAACGCCTCGGAACCATGTTTGTTGAAGTGGCTAACGTTAAGCTTGCAGAGGTCGTCCCAAAATAAACCTCCCCGTCGTCGCTGTTTTCATCCATTCATCTCCCAATTGATCTTCCCGTGTCACATAAGTCAATGAACCCTTCTGCTCAGTCATCACTTTGCTAGTCATCTAATTCACACCTTGTTCACGATCGTATTCAACGCTTCATCATTGTCAAGTCACAACCAAAACGAGGTGAGTGTGTGCGTGAATGTGTGGTGGCATGATCCTGAGGTTATACTCTCTCTATTCAAAGCTATTCTCCCCCTTGCTGAACTGCGCTTCGCTAGGACTAGTCACTAGACTTCCCAAAGGTCTTTTGTCTTTCAGCACATTGAAACGACAGTCGCGTGCGCGTGTGGATGGGGAACGGCATGAAAGAGCAGATCAGATACACGATAAAGACGTCTGAGGAATGCCCTGTTCACACTCTTCGTGATTGATCTTCTTTGCCCTCAGTACCCATGAATAGATGAGATCTTAAAATAGAGTGAGCAAGCATCGCGCTTCCACTTGGCCTTCGCGACAAGCTGACACGACTGCGCTCTCGTTCAGATTTTGAAACGAAATTCAAATCGCTGGCAGCCTTAGCTTCCAAATGTTTAACATGCCTTACCCTCTGCCAACCACCAACAGACGTGCATCCGACTCCTACACCAGCTCCCTCAGCCCGACCTCTCCCATCTCCTATACATCTCATCCTAATCGCGTCCGGTCGCCTTCACCCTCACGCTTACAACGATTAGAGTTTCCCTCGCCCGGGAATCATGTTCATGAGCAATCGCGGAGGAGGATGGCTTCCACCAGTTTAGCATTCACTCGCCATGTTCGTCCTTATCTATCGCCCAGAAACGTCTCATCCATCCTTCTTTGGACTCTCGCCGTATGGTTGATCCATCACTTTCTGCTACCCCTCCCGCTTCCGCGGATCTCACGGTCGAATCAGAAACCAAAAGCCTCGGATCACCTTTTGTCCACATCGTTCCCGCCCCCTCCTCTCCGAGCTGGAGATGATCTCATAGATTCCCTAGATCCCAGATGGCGGCCGTTCGCTCCCATACCGCCCCCGAACCCTCCCTTCCCCAGGTTACGACCCACACGATTTCTGCCTCCGAAGTGTCTCGAGCAATGGTTCACGGACGGAGAAACGCTTTGCGGGAAAGATGAGATGGGCGAGGAGGAGAAGTTAGACGCGACGTGGCTGTGGGTGAATGGCTCAGATCATCGATGGAGAGACAGCATGATTCACTGGCGATCCGAGGAGTCTGTATATTCTCCGGAGCATCACTTTCGGTAGGTGTTGCTTCTCGACTACCGGACGGGATACAAGCTAAGAGTGTCTAGCGAGCAAAATGAGTTGGTCCACTCGATGCGCTCTGTTCTAGATGCTCTTCCAGGTCATCTCCGAACCTTCCACCTGATCGTGGCCGACTATCCCTTCGAGGTGCCAGCAGATCTTTCTCTGCTGCCTACGTCTCTGGTTCCGAAGCTGGAAGCGTTAGCCGCAGCCAGAGAGCGGCACAGCGGAAGGCGGATCCACTCACGAGACCTGCTGAACTCGTCGGAGGAGAAGGAGTCGGCCAATCTCACAGCTCGAATTTCCACCTCTGTATCTCAGGCCTTATCATCCTACCTCGCATCCGCCTGGAGAGTCGCGCAGACCCCTACCTGGCTTGAATTCTCCCGGCGCGATACGTCCAGTCCCACCCATCCATTTCATCCATTCTCCGCTCACAAATTTCAGAATGGTAAAGGCAAGCTTCATCATGCGGAGGCCAACTATCCCATTCTCAGATACGCGTCCCATTCCGAGATTTTTCATCTTCCCTCAATGGATCGAGACGCAATGACAGAAGAGCTGGGGGAGAGGGAATGGCGAGAAAGAGAGTGGCGGAAGAAGGCGCTACCATCGTTCAACTCCATGGCCATTGAGAGTAGAATAGGATGGTTACCAGGCTTGGTGAGTCTCTGATCCTGAGAGCTTCGACTGACAATTAGGCGGACGTGACTGTGTCTCTCAATGACGACTTCTTCCTGCTACGACCGCATGCTGTAAGCTGGCCTGATCAAACTGGATGCCCGCATCACTGAAACACGACAGGTCTCCGATTTTCATTCGCCTTTGTACGGCTCTGTGATAAGATTCGATCATGGGGTAAGTCAAACAATTCTCGTCTCAGTTTGTATCTGATGATTCTGTAGTACTACCAACAAGTCCGACCCATACTAGATAAGGGTCGTTTCAACGATGCGGGAGAGGTCGGGGGTTTGTACCACGCCAATCACATCTTATCTCAGCGATTTCCTCGTCGTCTGCGGCCTTACTTTGCCCATGTGCCGAAAGTCATAACCCGAAGCCTCCATCACGAAGCGAGCTTGATGTTCAAAGAAGATCTCGCAGCGAGTAGTCAGAGACGCTTCCGGGAGATGAGCCTCGGTGAGGGAGATATCCAGATGCAATGGTTACTCACGTCTCTACGGGTGAGTGAAGTGCCTCATTCCTGATGAGACTGACCTCACCAATAATCGAATAGGTGGAACGATGGCGAGAAGCATTGTTGTGGACATATGTGGTGGCCAATTTAGGAAATCTCGAATCTTGGGATCAGTGGGGCCCTGATGCTCGAAAGGAGCTAAGGGACATGTTCGGCTTGACGGAGCACGACGACGATGTCGTCAAGATCGAGGTGCATCGAGGCGAGCGATGGACATTGGAGCCAGGCCGAATGGATAAGGTTTTCGAGCAAGCTGGTTGGGAAGCACCTAAGGCGACAGATTTCTTATTCTGTGAGTTTATACGTGAAGCTCTGATGCTGATGATCTCCAGCATCAATGGACGGACATATCCCTCCTATTCTCAAGGCAGGAACAGATGTATCAACCAATGACAAGTAAGTGGTGAGCTTGCGAGCGGTGTTGATGATATTAGATGTCTGCTCGATCTCGACCGATGCTTTGGACCTTTCTGGACTCGTGACGACAGCGTTTCGTCTGCAGACATGTTCAAGCGGCTTACTTTCCAATACCCAGAGTGCGGTGATTGCTGTGAGTGTGCTGTCGGAAGTCCAAAAAGCTAGGCTGACACAATCTCAGTAATCATGGCTCTTGTCACTGCATCGGGACCTTTAGGCCTGTCGGCATTTTTCCCGGCCAAGGGAACGACATACAAGACTGCGCCTCTTCCCGAGGGTCGACGATATCCCAAATATCTGCCACCACCCCATTTGCCTTTGACTCCTACTTGGCATGAGGCCGACTTCTCTTTGGCTAATGTCATGTCAAACACCGCTTTGCCAGACGAGGCAGTCAACCTTCGGGAGTACACGATGAAGCTGCTATCAAGATATCAGTATCTTTCCGGTGGGTAGCTGTTACTTCCTCACATGATGCATGCTGATATCATGCAAAGCGAAATCTGTCTCCCACTTTCACATGCTCAAGTCGGCAGAGCACGCCCACAGAGTATTCAAAATGATTCAAGACAACCCCAAGGTCTCCATCTTGGGTCTCAACGACGACATCGAGGAGGATTACGAAGAGGTCAAAGGCATCATGGAGGAGTGGTTTGAGCTGCGATGGCCAAGAAAGGCAGTGTGGGAGCGAGATTGGGACCCAATCAAGGACAGATATGTAGAGTGAACGAGACCATTGTTGTAATCGCATGGACTGTTTCGGCAGTCCGCATCCCATGCATTGCTCTGCAGATACACGACGTCGCCGGCGACGTATAACAATTCGTTTCGTTATGGATCACAGCCAACATTGTGCATGATGAGAAGGCGAAATGGAAAAAGGTTCAACAGGGATCCGCGTATTTGCTTGTTCTGCGTGTACCCAGCATCAAGCTGGCCACGATAGGTATCGGGTGTGGATGGATGTGGAGTACAAGGCGGTTGGGATTGCTTCGTGTCCCGCAGTCAAAGGACTTAGCAATGCTTGAGGTTGACTGTGAGAAAGACGCGCTGTCAATTGGAAACTACCATGTACCGCTTTTCTGGAATGGCTTTTCGTTCCGGATAACTCACAGTATTGACCCATGTTGTAGCCATTCTTCCCCTGCATCCATCCTGAGGTGTACTGGAACAGGTAGTCGAGGTTGTTCTTTGAATTTTCGAACAGAAGGAAATTGTGATCAACTTTGTATCATGCTATACAGAATGGTCAACTCACCTGCGCCTGACATCGGCCCTGACTGGCGGCAGCGGTCGCATCTGCGACGGTCATACCGGTCCGCCAACCGTTGTAGGATCCAATAGCCTGCTGATCAGCTCGGTGTTGCAATGACGTGGCTTACTGTGAGCACGTTGCCACCGTTACTGCTAATGAGGCCGGAGAAGAGCTGCAGAGCGAGTCAGTCGCCTGCACTCATGCTACTCGATGACAGCGACGACTCACCTGGGCAGCACGCTGAATGTTGAAGTCCACATCGTAGCAGCTGAGACCTGTCAGTACTCTGTGATTGCTACGTACAACCTACTTTCCATTGGGGGCGCTGCCGCAATTTTCGTGAGCAAGCTGCATGAGACCAGCTTCGCCATTTCCACCGGTAGCACCAGGGTTACAAGTGGACTCTTGCATGGCGAAAGAAGCGAGCATGATGCCCTTGACTGCACGTGTAAAGTCAGCAAAGATGACGGAAATCAGGTATCATATATCCAACTCACGGCCATATTGAGCGGCGTACTGGTTGAACTTGTCGATATAAGGGGCACAAGGGGCGAAAACGCCTTCACCAGAGAGGTCGGCGGCGATGAGCTGATCGACGGTGACCATAGGTGGGGTCCAGCCACCGCCGTTCAAGCCACAGTTGAGCCAGTCCTCGGAGCCGTTGGGTTGGTCGTCGCTCGATCCACACCAACCACAAGTACTGAGAAGAGCATCAGTCTCTGATCTGGTAAAGCATGTGGGTGACTCACGGATCATTGACCGACAGAAGACCGCTACTGGAAGATGAGCCGCTAGAAGGAGCAGCCCAAGAAGCGGTAGACTGCGACTCAGCGGCAGAGTACGTGCTTGTAGGTGCCCAAGAGGGAGAAGAAGTGGTAACGGACGCAGACCAGGATGAGGTTTTCTACACACAGAGAGAATAGTCAGGCTTAATCTTTCAGTGTGACACTCACTTGAGCGGCCCAAGCCTGGTTATTCCACGTATCAGTACCGTCGGTAGTGCTAACCGACCACGTCTCGGAGTCTGAGGACGCCGAAGATGACGCCCATATAGCATCAGAGGATGTGGTCGCGGAAGTGGAAGTCGAAGAAGCGGCAGCAGTCTGACGAGGACGACATTGCTGTCCACGTTTCTTGACGCTTTTCTTGATGATCTTCTTGGCCTGAGCATGACCTGTGTTAGTGCGTGGGGTAACGATGGCATGCGGAGTGGTTTCTCCATCTGTGATATGTCGAACAGCATTGGCGAGTCGTCGATGTCGCAAGTGGGGAGGATTGAGGTTGTGGGCCTGTGCCATTGAAAGCGCCAGAAGGGGAAGCAACGCGACGATGAGGGAAGAGGCAAGCATCGTGAGAGTCTGTTTTCGTTGTCGTAAGTCGTGAAATCAGTCGAATGGTCGATATCTGTTGGAGGATTGGAAGGAGGAAGAAGCAAAGTCGAGCGAGTCGTCGATGATGGATGGGGCTGGAGAGATTGGTTTTCCAAACGAGTGTGGTCTGTGAGGTTGAATGATCGGTGTAGAGGAGTGACAAGGTGACAGGGGATCGAGTCAGCTCCCTGGTTCGAGTGACTTGCCAGGGCAGATGACGTTGCACTTCACTCACCTTGACGATGGGGCGATTGAACAGATGCTGAATGAGGAGGAAGAGAATGAAATCAGATGGTTGGGATGAGACAGATGAGGAGATGAATGATCCAAGCGGTGTCCAAACAAAAAGGGAATGTTGGTGGAGAGAGGGATGAAACCAGGGGATGAAAGGGAGGGAATGGAGAAAGGAGAGGTGTATGCTATTCTGAGTCGTCCCCGTCTTTTCGATTACTTTTGGTCGTTGGTCGTGAGGCAACAGTGACTTCCCACACGATGAAATAATATGGTTGATCACAACAACAAGAAAGAAGGAGATGACCTTGTCGATGCTTCGCATCCCATCTTGGTTACGGACAGAGAGCTGGTCTACTGCTGCTGCTGTCATGGTCCCCTTTCCCGTTCCTTGGTGTGCCAAACAGGGAACCTTCCGTTCACCAAAGGGATGGGGGAATGTCGGAACCGACCACTGACCGTTCAGCCTGCCAGTCGTCAGCTGCATTTGTCTGGTCCCTGTTGTGTTCAGACTGGGCGCCAAGCCCCCACGAGATATCTATCATGACATGAACAGCGAATGCTGGGATGGAGGTGCAGCATGAAAGCGGCGGGCACGATGCCCCACGCAGGGTTGAGGTCGACTGATGGATCGTAAAAAAGAAAAAGGAAGAAACAAAAAGAGGACAAGCTGAAACATCAGGCGCGTGAAAAGAGATGGGGGAGAAAGAACGAAAAAGGGTGATTCGACCCTGAGATCAGATTCAAAGTCGCGCGCGCACACACACACACTCACACACTCACTCACACACTCACTCCCCGACCTCTCTCCATCTCTTCCCTGTTCAGCCTGCTTCCCCCTCGTGTGCATGACTCTCACGTGAGTGATAATGACGACCGAATCATCCCGGGGATCTCCCTCATGTCCGAGGTATCATGCATGTGTTCAAAACCCTCAAGGCCACTGCCATGGGGTTCACGTCCCCAGTTTGCTACAAGAAATGTAGAGTACAAAAACAACTACGTATCCAGCTATAATGAAAACAACATGATTCGGACCAACGTGGATTTAACAGCACTACCAGATCTCATCCTTCTTCCTCGATCAACTCTCTCTTCACCTTCACCTCCTCTACCAACTCTTCATTGACCTGCACATCCTCGTCCAGCTCTTCTTTCACATTCAACTCCTCGCCCTCCTCGTCTTCTTCCACCTTGGTCAGCGGACTCGGACTGGGAGGACCAGACTCGATATGTCCCGGTGTCAACGTCATATTCTCGCTCACTTCTCCCACAAAGGGACTGGGTGACTCGGGGGACATCGCTCTCACCCCCGTGGGTTCCGGACTTAACAACCCCGTATCGTACCCGCCACCGCTACCTCCTGGTCCAGGGAAGAAGTTCTCGTCCATCAAGAACTTTTGGGCCAAAGATCCAAAGTCGAAACCGTCCGTCTCGTCCGTTCGAAGTGGGATCATGAAATCCGCGAAATTGGTGGTTTGAGGGAGTGGACTGGGCGGTGGCATGTATGCCCGTCGTTCCCGCTTGATACGTGGCGTACCCTCGATCTTGAGTCTCTGCAGCGTACCATCGATGAGGTCTCGAGAGGCTGTCGAAACACCCGTCGTCTGAGGGGTAAGAGCTGCCTTGGCAGCAGCTCGTCTATCACGTGCAGCGGCTTCTTCGGCACGAGCGCGATTCTGAGCGCGGCAGAACTGAAAGACGGGCATTAGTTTGGAACGTTGAAATGCCGCTGGACTTCGTTGACTCACCCTATACGACGAGGTGAAAGTTCGGAAAATTCCAAAGAAGTCCTGGCTTTGAAGTGATCGTCCCATCTCTTCACCTTCTCCATAGTAAGTCTGTACCTCCCTCAATTGCTTATCAGCAGCGATGATACCATCCCGAACTTCCTGCAGCTGATCTTCGGCGATTGCAGAGAACCGGAACATCTTCTTTGTATAGCCGTCAATCCCCTCCTCAAAGTTATCACGAAGAGAATCTCGTATCTTTCGGATCTCATCGAGCATCGCCTTGGACGTCGATTGCATATCAGAATAGTTGACTATCGGGTTGGAACGTCAATCAAATGCACCACGAGGCTGGCTAGACTCACCTCGAGATGCTTCGGACGGCTTCGTCAACTCCTCCAGAAACCCTTCTAGATGTGGAAAATGCTGGGACACAGTCCTTTCGAGAAAGTGTAAAAGGTTCTGACCGCCGCTTGACTTGGTATCCACCAGCTGTCCAGAAAGCATTTAGCTGATCGCTCGCTCAGAATAAAAATCCACTTACCCTGTTGATACTTGCAATCTTGAAGCCGAAGGCTCCACCAGCAAAGTTCGTCCCGTTGAGATAATTACCCATGGTGAGAATGACGTTGAGGAGCTCTCGGAAAAGCTCGGCTTGACAGAGGGAGTCACAAGCCGCAGTAAGAAGTTCGAGACTCTGCGGGGGAATCAATAGGGCGACCATCGGATGTGGTCAAATACACTGACCTGCACGAGGAGCTCCATGTTTTGGGCGAATCGAACCTCAAACAGCATCCCCTTGACTCGGTCGTTGAGGTGGGGGAGTTGGATCAAGCGAACCATCAAGCGATCAGCAGGATGCAGGAGTTCGAGCTCGGCTTCGGTGTCCGCAGAGTGAGTGAGTAGTTTGCCTCGCTAACAGGGAGTCAGTGTAAGGCTATAATGGCAAGCAGGAAGCCGCTCACGTCATCGTCGTTCGGAAGAACACCTTGCAGTTCGTGTAGGAATGTTTCGGTGCACAGCTCGTTATTAAAATTGGCGATCGCCTCCGATAGTCTCTCAGGGTCTTTGAAGCTCTTCGCGGTGGAACCGGCCATAAGAATCTCTGTAACGGTATTAGCAGGAGCTTGTGCGGCTCGGACCACTCCACTCACCGATTCTCTTCCGGTGGTCGGGTGCGAGCACACTCTGCAATTCTGTTTCCTTTCTTTTCTCTGCGGAACGGTCAGCCACCTCACTTCAATTGATATTTTCCGAAAAATCGACATCACTTACTAACGGCGTCATAGATGATCTCCTTCGCCTTGAATTCGTCCTCGATCTCGTCCCACAGATTCACCGCTTTCATCTTTGTGACAAGCTCGCTTTCCACCTCTTTGCTCTGGCCCCAGACAGTCTTTGCCAGCTGGTTCTTGGAGACTTTCTCCCACTGTAACTGCTTCATCTTCTTGCTAGCAACGAGACCGACATCTTTCCGAGAGTCATTAGCGCCGTGTAGAAGTGAACTGACTGAACCCAGTGGCGCCCGGGCGACTGTAGGCATAGAGGTAGGCGACATGGGTGGGGGTGGAGCTGGAGGAGCTGGAGGGGTGGGACCAGTTGTCTTTTTAAGTGTGATGCCACCTTTGATACCAGATAACAATCCAGACATGCCGGGAAAGGGAGGACCAGCACCGAGAGGAGGAGGGGGAGGTGGTGGCGGAGGGGGAGGTGGAGGAGCTTCCCGAAGCATATTTGGAGGGGGAGGCGGAGGAGGGGGCGGTGGCGGTGGTGGCGGTGGTGCGGAGGCTCGCGTTGCGTCTTCGGCTCCAGGAATGGAGCTCTTGATTGCTTCCTCTTCTTGAACGGTGGAAAGATCTGGTGATTCAATCGGCAAGATATCCTCGGAGTCTGACATGCCTTGTCGGATCGACTTAGCTCTGGTCAATACTTGCACCTTAAAACTATCCCGGCTGCTGGGTGTACGTAGGTCGAAGGACACTCCCGACATGAAGCTGCTACCATTGGTACGCCGAGGATGCAGACTGTTCCGATAGTCATGACCCATGTCATCATCTGCAAGAAGCCCCGCAGGCGCAGAAGAACTTCGCGATAGTGCTTTGAATCGGATTTCTTCCAGGAACCGAGGTGGAAGGGCGGGTTTCTTCGATGTGCGATAGATGGACTTTTCGCCAATAGGGGGGGCGTTGAGGACAAAAGCTCGTCGGGTTGGAGTGCCGTCGTCACGTAGCCGTCCAGAGCGCGACGAAGCGCCAGGGGGTCGAAGAGGTGATACCGAGTCCGCGCCCTTCGCCAACGTGTCTTCGATATGGGCTCGAACCTTCTCTTCTTCCGCGTCCATGAATTGAGATCCAGACATGGCTTTCCTGTCCCGTTGCGTTTCTCTGTTTGCCAACTTGACCGTCCTCTCCTCGCCCCGGGCCTCTCCACCAAACGCTACTTTTTCGGCCTCCATCACCTCGGCGTCTTCATCTTCTGCGTCGTCTGCGGAGTCGTCTTCGGGCGCAGTTGAATCAGGTCTGCCCAACTTTTTCTTGCTCTTTCCTTCTAATTTGCGGATTGTTTTCTTCCTCTCCCACTGCTCACGCAGATCGTGTATGAGCCTCTTGCGGTCGATCGGACCATGGGTCATCTCTTGTACTTGATCCAAGTGGTTCGCTTCTCTAAGCATGTTGAATAGCTCTTGTATGTATAACTCTAGGTCGGCGATCCGCTGCTCATAATCTCGCTTCATGCCTTCCAACTGATCGGTAACAGTTTCTGTTGCGGCGCGAGACCTGCGGAGCTTCTCCTCGAGTTCAAGGATCTGCGTCTTGAGCCTTCCAACCAAACCTTCGTCGCCAACAGAGATCTCTTCTTGTAGGTCGATCTTCTCTCTTTGAGCTCGTGCGAGTGCCAACTTTGTGTCTTTGATCTCTTGTAGGGCCTGATCCAATCTTTCCTGCTCGACAAACTTTCCTACCAAATGGGATACCGAGATGCCGAATGCGCGAGAGAAGTCTTGACTTAAGTCGGGGCTGTCGTTCATCACGATGCTTGTGATGAGCTTGTCGATCAGTTGGAAATAACGGACCTTTTCGTCTCCCTCCTCTTTGATTAGCAATAGGTGTCGCAGAGAATTGAGAAGGTATGCGCTGGCTTTCGACCCCTTCGTCGTTTGTAGTAGGGAACGAAACACATCTTCCGGACTTCGCATAGACTGTAAAAGCTGCCGATCTTCCTCATCAATGAGATCGCGGCGGTCGTGCTCCGCTTCCTCTTCGTATTGTAAAATCCACTCGTTCGCTCGGTCATCGTTCCATCGTTTTACTTTGTTGAAGACGACCAGCAATCCAGCGGTCTCCAGTTGGGCCCTGACCGAACATCTCGCTTTGATGTCGTTGGCAGATGCGAGGTTTGCGGCCAGCATCACCGATGTGGTCTGACGGTCAGCGCATGTACGTGACTGTAGCACTCACGCAGTACTCCATTACGGCACCATCGTCTTGTCCCCGTAAGTCTTTGCTAACTCCCACCATGCTTCCCATCCTGCCACGACCATCCACGGTCGCATCGAGTTGCTTGATCCAAGCATCGAATGGCCCAACTTTGTTTGACAAGTCTGGCACAGTCGAATTGACCCGTTGCTCCAAAAGGTTGAAAGCTGACAGAACAAGACGCAGCCCCTGCCGTTGGTCTGAGGCTCGGTCAAAGGTGCAGAGAAAGATGAGGATCTCGGCAGCTGTCTTACGACAGGGTATATGTGGAGATATGAGGGAGGGAATTATGGCATTGACGATTTGAGGCTTCTGCAGAGAGTCTTGTGCACCAAGCTAGACTGTCAGCGGAAGTAACAGCCGACAAGACCTACATTATTGCCAAGGTATTTCCTCAAACATTTCAACAACTCCAGCTCCATCTCCGCATCGACATTTCCTCTACCTCTCCGGTGATTCACACCATTGAGGTAATTTGCAAGAACGATTTGCCCTTGATGAGCCATGAAGTTTCGCATCCAGCTGTAAATCTAAGCATTAGTGAGGTTATGGATGGACGTGCGCTCTCCACTCACTCGAGAGGATTGGACCTGAGATCGATTTGTAACGCTCTGAGATGCTCCACTGTCAATTTTCCATCGAGAGCTTTGGTCAGATACCACTCGGCTGTGGTCTTGTCCAGTGTTCTTGTGTCCGCTCTTCTTCCTTTGCCCATCCTTTGCAATTCGTCCTCCTTTCGTCTTACCGACCTGGCCGCCTCCCATCGATTCCGTATGTCTGCCTCCACCATTTGCCATTTGGACTCGATAGGGATAGATGCAGCAGTTCTGGCAACATTGGACGTGTTGGATGATATGGAGCTACGAGATGAAAGGGTGGGAAAACCTGTAGGTTGGACATCGAGATCACGATTTTCGAGAAGCCGTTGAAATAATTGCTCGACCTCGGCGTTGGAGGGTCGCGGGAAGTAAAATTCGTCTTTGCCTGGAGTTGATGGGAAAGACAATGAGACAGATGAAGTGGAAGGTCCAGGCGTGACGCGGCCGTTTTGTGGGGCGTTGGAATGTCGACTAGATATACTAGCTCGTGTAGGTTCAAAGGCCGGGTAGCGTCCATCTCGATTCGGAATTTGACCTGAGTTCATTGATGAGATAGTGCGTATGGATGCGGAATCTGTATCTCGACCGCTGTACCCAGCAGCGTACGGATGTCTGGGACCTCCAAATTCGTGAGCTGTTGGGGGGGAGCGTCCTGTCCCGGAGGATTGATTGCGCATTCCGTTTGAAGCACTCTCTGTAGTCCTCCTAGACAAACCACCTCCTTCTGGGGAAGCTCTTCCGCCTCCTGGATCTGTCATGTTCGACCGCCTATCTCTATCTCCTGTTTCTCTAGTCGATTGCCGACGGCCGGATGGTGGAGGCATGCCATCGTGGCTGCGACTGATGTTCCCCGATGCCCCATCGTCCAGTAAAGTAGGGTTTGTGTTGGGAGGCGAGATCATGCGAGTCGAGAGATCGCTCGCTCTGCTATTGTAGGTCGACGGGCCAGCGATGGGAGGGGGATTGGAAGAAGGAAGTTGATTGTAAGGCACCGAAGCGGCGAGACCATGAGGAGATGTCGCGCCATGAGTGGAAGACGTTGATGCTGAGGATCTCTTCTTGCCAAACAGGGATGCCATAGTCTGGAGTGGCCTATCAGCCAGTGCATAACGCAGATCAGGGACGTGACTCACTAGCGATGGGATCGGTGTAGAAGAGTGGAGTCACAAAGCGAAGCTCGTCTCCGTTTCGTATGAAAGACCGGCACGAGTAAAACCCGTGTGTGTCTCTCCGCCATCCAACGCCGACGCCGACGCCAACACCAACACCGCGAGCAAAGCAGGCAATCACGACTGGGAAGATCGCAACAAAGGAATGACAATGTATCGTAGTAGCAGGACTGCTTTTCGAGACGACTGTGATGACCAACACAGAGAAAGAGAGAGAGAAGGAGAACAAGGAAGGAGAGAAAAGTCTGAATGTAAAGAGAAAGAGATGCGTGTGGACAAAGCGCGTCTCTAACGACAATCCATAAATGATAATAATAATAATAATAATAATAATAATAATAATAATAATAATAATAATAATAATAATAATAGTAGTAGATGTTGATTTCTGCGCTATCCTTCTAAATCACTCAACCCGAACCTGTCTTCGTCAACGACTTGCTGTCTCCTTCTAGGTCACCCAGTCTGTCCTAATGGTACATCGGTCCGACACATATATTCGATGTCGTTCTACCTTGCTATAGTGTCCCCACTAGATTCTCCGCTGTACGAGCTAGCTTTCCCCTCCGCTAAACCTCCTCCACCGAACTCGGCATCCTCTTCCACCTCTTCCTTCCCGTCGTGGTCGACCTTTACCGCGTCCAATGGCGCTGATCTCGCGGCAGAGGCTCCGAGCAACAAAGTAGGTGGCAATCTGGGACTACTCAACGGAGATACCAAGACCGGGCCCGAAAGAGACAGAGCGATGTGTCAGATGATCGCACATAAGAGTCTTGATAATATCGAGGAGATGATGGAGGGAACCGGGACTTTGTGAGTGGAGAGTGCTGCAACACAGCTATAGCTGATGGATGCCGCTTGCGATAGATATCTGAAGAGCATTGATCGTCATAACGAGTGGACGGTATCTGCTTTCATCGCAACAAGTGGTGTGTTGCGCAAAGACAAGGCAGATCTTGCACTAACTACCGGCCTGCCAGTCAAGTTTGTTCTGTTACACGATATCAAGAATGACGATGGAATAAGACTGTTCTTCCTGGATCTATGGGAAGCCTATACAAAAGTGAGTCCTGCTTCGGCACGTCACATTGCTGACAGCCTTACAGATCCTCTTGAATCCTTTCCATACAGTGAATACACCCATACGGAATTCAGCGTTCGAGGCAAAAGTAAGAGGAAGTGCGAGAAGGAATTTATGACGATTTCAGATACATTGACTGAGCGCCCAGATGGGCATATCATGCATGCTTTTGTTAACTTTGTCTAGCTGAGGCGTGTGGCTTTATGCGAACTCTTCCGCTTTGCTGGACTATACACAGTGTCAGCGAGAGGCCAAAAGGGGGGACAAGCGGCGGGGGGGTTCACTCACAACCAGGAGACCAACTGAAAGCGCAAACACATATGATTAGTCAAAACTCCTTGCTAGCTGTTTTATCCCCACTCACCAATGAGGCCAAAGAGACCAAGGATCGAACCGAAGATCTGCATCGGGAAGTCAGTATGTATGGGGACAGGACGCTGTGACCCTAGGTGTCCACTCACCTCGATGATAAGGATTTTGACGAAGAGCTGCGGGTCTGCAGCATCTGCGAGAGCGGCAGTAGATCCAGTGATGCCGACAGAAACGCCACAAAGGAGGTTGCAGACCCCAACAGCGAGACCACCCCAGAAGAGGGCGAAACCTGACCAGTGCAGATTAGCGTTGCACGGCCGGCTGCAGGTCAATGAGCATACCTGTGTAATAATTCCCTGTTGTGTACAAATTGTCGACATCGCCGTTGATCTTGGATGAGAAGATAATGGCCATGATGACACCTGAATCAAATTCGTTAGTAATGAAGGAAGCGATCTTCGAGAAGAGATTCACCATAAATAGCGACGACCTCGCAGAAGATGATGCTGTCTCGTTGTCAGCGATCGTACTCAGTGCGTCACATAGTCATGACTTACGAGATCAAGTTCTTAGTTCTGATTCTGGGTGCTCTCACACCACCTCCCAGGATCGAAGCACCAGTGACGAAGATGCCCCTGCGAGATGTCAGTCAGGTCATGATCGACGCGGAAAGGCAAGGCATCGTAGCTCACCAAGCGGCACCCATGACACTCAGACCAACACATAACCCTACTCCTACTAAAGCCCATGCATACGGGGAGGACTCTGCAAGGAACTTCCCAACGTTGAATGACTCCCCTTGGCCTGGTGATCCAATGTGGACAATGTCAGCATATGATCACAAGGGCGATTGACGGAGGAGAGCGATGACGAACCTGTAAAGAGGAGGTAGAGTCCGACGACGGTGGCGAGTGACGTGGAGGAGACGAGCAAGGTGGGGAATAAGTAGCCCATGGTAAGTGTGGAGTCAGAGAGGGAATGGGAGGGTAGAGTGACCCGGTGAGGTATGAAGTGATGTATCCAGGGAGAGAAAGATTAGAAGAGGGATGTGATTGAGATGAAGATGAATGGATTGATGGAATTGAGAGCGCAGGAGTTGCCGGGATTAGGAAAACGAGCCTGCACCATCATAATCTGTCATGGCGCGTTGTTCTCTCTCTCTCTGCACTCACCACTTCCATTCAGCAACTCTCATTCTCCCTCGTGACTCTGCTTCATTATCGATCATCTCACATCAATCTCCCAGATCAATAAGCTTACTGAACATCTAGTCCCGAGGACATCTGACTCTGTCGCTACGCCCGAAGCGTTACGCAACAGATCTCACTTTCCGAATCTACTGCGCTGCTGCTCACTGCCCCAGAAACAATTGCCTCATCACATAGAGCGTTGGCCTCATGTCCAGCGAGAAATCGTCCCCTTCACCACCTCCAGAGGTAGTCGATAAAGGGGAGACACAGAGCAGTCCTTCCAAGAGTGCCGGCAAAGGTGAGCCAGTTGCGCACTCGGTTTCGATTGCACTTCTTCTGACGCTCTTAGTAGATGCTACAGGTCGTTTGAAACGAGTGAGAGAGGGGTCTTTGGTACGTCATGTTGTCCATGAGAAGCTTTGAATCTGCACGAACTAATGCATTGCGTGTGTCTTAGGAACCCAACGCCGCCGAGGCATCCGTCCCTGTAGCCATCGTCACGAAGAAGAACAGAGTAGCGTCCTCATCCAGTGGCATACGCGGACTCAATGATGACTCCGAGGCAGCGGATGGAGGCGATGTTGCAGAGTCGACCGACGCCGACGAAGTCTCAACCCAGATCGAGGGGAAAACGGTTGGCGAAGTGAGGAAGAAGGTCGAGAAGATGAATTGGAAGGAGGGTCAACCTGATCTGAAGGAGGCAGTGGTCGAGGAGGCGGAAATCAAGGGATCACGTCCTGACATTGCTAATGTCTCGGACGGACAGGGTGTCGATGAAGCAGTCACTAAAGACATCAAAGGCTCAAGTGCAGAAGATGTCCCACCAGCTGAGACACCTGCTGGTGATAGATCGTGGGAGAAGATCGACAAGGACGAGGCAGAGACCGGAAGTGGGGAGGGGCTGAAAAGAAAGGCGTTGGAGAGAAGCGGGAGCTCTTATACTCAGCTGGATGCTGACAGCTCCGCAAAGCGTCAGAAAGATACTCCATCTGTGAGCGGTCAATTCTTACTCTTGTCGGTGGTCATCTCTCAAACTGACACATTGCGAAGCCTGTACCGGACCACGCACAACCAGTCTCTGCGCCTTCAAAGAAGCCACAAAGCACCTTCGCTTCCTTTGCATCATCATCATCACCATTCGCGTCCCTAAAGAGCCCTTCACCAGCGTTAGAAGCTACTGAAGAATCACCGGCTCTCCCTCCCCCAGTCAAGAAGCCACAGGCGACTTTTGGAGCTTTCGCGAGTACCTCGTCTCCCTTTGCTTCTGTCAAAAGTGCCTCCACAGGACCGTCATCATCCGAGCCAGAACAGAAGACCGACCCAGCGCCTACCAAGAAGCCGCAGGCGACTTTTGGGTCTTTCTCCTCTTCTGCTTCTCCTTTCTCGGCTGCTCCAAAGACAACTTCCGCCTTCGCATCTGCCCCCACCAAGGGTTCTGCTTTTGGTACTTATTCCGCTACATCTTCAGCCTTCATGACCAAGAAGACGACGCCAGTGGACGGTGAGGAAAAGGGTGAAGTCGGACCATCCAGTTTCGGCGATATTTTGAAGGACGCCGGTGGGGAAGAGTTTATCGAGAAGAAGGTAGAGATGCATGAGCAGGATGGTGAGTAGTCAGTCGTTTCCAAATCGACTCATCCTGACGAGACACAGTGACGACCGGCGAGGAGGACGAGGAGACTGTTTATCAGACTCGCGCAAAGCTCTACGTTTCCGACAAGGAGGCAGGATGGAAGGAGAGGGGTGTAGGCATACTCAAATTGAATGTTAGACGTGGTGACGGGCTAGGTGCCAGACTTGGTGTGTTGTTTTCTCCTGTTTCTTCTGATGGTTGATCTGACATGAGGTGGCAGTCATGCGTGCCGATGGTGTCTTCCGACTGCTTTTGAATTCGAAACTGTACAAGGGCCTCAACCCACTGGTTGACGGAAAGGTCGTGAGGATGAACCTCCCGCATGAGGGGAATTTTACGCTTGTCTCGTTGAGGGTGAGTCGTGGCCGAAAAGCTTGCTTGTCTAGCTGATGGCAATATGACTACCGTTGTCTCAGGTCGGAAACCCCAAAGTATCTGAAGAATTGGCCGACTGTATCCATGAGCATATACCGTTAGACGGTGCCAGTGCTTCCAAATCGCCAGAGCCGATAGGAGCGTAGGGAAGGAGTGAACGACAGACATGATATCATGGTACCTGTAACGTGTTGCGGCATGCATGCCTTGTGTGTACGCAGCTTTAGTCCCCGCTCCTCAACAGGCCGAGTCAACATGACACCAGACATCATTAGGTGCATTCACGGACATGGTACTTTACGTCAAACATAGTGGTACAAAGAACAAGCGATACTCAAGTCACTCTGATCTGCATCCTATTCAAGAGCTTCTACTCCGAGGAGTTATCCCGTTGTCGTCCTGGACCTATACCATAGCTGGTGGAGCTGGCGTGGCCGGTGCTGGATGTCCACGATCGAATTCGCTATAACCTTCCACCATGGGAAGAGGTCTGAACGCTGCGATGTCGGCTGGTGAGGCGTAGAAGGAGATAGGTCTGGGTCTAGGTGATTGGAATCTGATGGGGAAAACATCGGTCAACACGAGAATGGACTAGAGACTCAGTATCCACGAGTGACTGTGAGAAGAAGATACATACTCTGAATTCGGACCACCTTCCAGATCCATCTGACCTCCCACAGGGGCGCTCCTCTGTTGATCCGCATAAGATCTCTTCTCCCAAGTCCTACTCAAGGTCGGTTTGTTCACAAGTGCTTGAAACAATCTTTTCGAGAGGGGTGGGACAGGAGAAGATTTGGCGGGAGGTTCCGGGGCTGATGTGAGACTTGGATCAGGTTCGACCTCGATATGATCTTGGACGTGAGGAGGGAGGTGCGTAAGAGCGGGCTGCTGTAGCTGTAGCTGGACTTGAGAAGGTAGCATGGGGTCGGTCTCTCGTGGTTGATTGGGTCGATGAGGAGATGAGTGTTGATCTTGATCTTCGACGTATTGAGTGGATGGCCGAGGATCACGACGACGCTGATCTAGCGAAAGGGCAAGCGGGTCGTCTTGATGTTGACCTTGATGATGGTGACGATCTTCAGTATGGCGTCGAGACTGATTCGAATCCGTCATGATTGTTGATGTGTCGGTCATGTTGATCAGCGAGAGAAAGTGCCAGGAGCCTTAGGTCAAAGTCCCGTCTGCTCGGATCAAGCTTGATCAGATACAGATTGAAAGATGTGGGTAGCGATCAGTATCTGTATGGCCCAATATGTGAAGATTATGGTCAAAGACACCTGGGAGGAGTGGAGCTCAACGGTCAGCAAGGTTGATGATGTATGATGGCGTCTCGGTCAACTTGAGTCAGGAGCTCCACAGTGTGGATTCCCAAGTTGAATGATTTTCTACCGACTGTGCATCAACTGTGTGGATGTATTGTTGTCGTTGCGACCCAAACCACTCGACGGTCATCCGAGCGTCATATCATCATTTTGATCCGCATAATTGTTCCGATCACATCAGAAGATGATAAAGAAAAGCATCAAATGCCATCCTTAGTGCAGCGTTTGACTTGATAGACACAGATGCATGCATGCCCCAAACGCAAAAAAGCCCACCCCCCTACTCCGACCCCGATAAAGGGGGCGAGGTAGAGAGGTGGGCTTTTCAACCAAACAACAGAAACTGTCCTCGAAGAGGCCGGTAAGCTGTTGAAAAGAAGGAGACACGATTCACAAGACGTAAATGTGGACATAGGGGATTGGGGTGGATCATCATGACGTGAGGAAAAATGGGTATTGAAGATTAGAAGGAGCAAGTGAAGTGTCAACACCTGATTTTGCGTTGACCGTCACCGTAATGTCAAGTACGAACCCTTTTTCGTGAACCATGAAGTCTCTCCTACACTATGCACAAGAAAGCCGAAGCTCATCCAGCGTCGCTCTGTCCAGATTCCTATCCCTGCGGAGGGGATTATATTTAGGCTGTGGATAGAGTTGGTGAGGTGAGAATCAGGTCATCGATTACGTCAATTGGGGTTTTTTCGTCCGCACTACTTGTCGACCAGCAGTAATTAATCGTCTCTGTTTGCCTTTCGCCCTTGGTGCCTCAATGTTCCGACTGATTGTAGACGACGACAATGTGACCGAACATGCGAACATTGTTAACAACACTGGATCCCAACGCCACTTGAATGACCTCGCTGCTGGACTCGATCCCAAATTACCCCACGACAATCACAGTCGGTCCAAACACGTAAGGCGTGTCGAGTGGTCCTATGCGGCGACGTAGAGTGAAGGTCACGATGCAGACGAGGCGGGGGAAGGCAATCCAGGTCCTTTGCGACACCGAAGCAAGGAAACAGACTTCACCAGAGCCGACGGAGCCAACCCAATTCTCGACCATTCAACAACCCATATTGCACACGATTGTACGCAAGTGTCGTGTGTTCCCATGCACTCATGCACGTTGGACCGATGAGCAGTGACGGCGACTGTGTGGTGAGAAACGCAAAGCGTCAATGCCCTTTGACCGGCGAAGTGATTGAACGGTGGCAAATATGTAACTCGAGGATAAATGCCGGACTGTTTTTTTTTCAAGGTATTCCGACCGGTGCGCTCAACCTGATCCTGTAAGGAGATGTAGGAGAGACAAGGGACAGCCTCAAAGTGTAGACGACATTGTTGCTCGAGCCAAGAAGACCCTCACCTGGATTTCCGAAGAAAAGCACGGTGTCAACACTCTGGCAGACAACAAAGACCGTGGGTCATGAAGAGCTTACCAGAGGGTGGCACAGAAACGATCTTTCACGCATCGTTAGAGATGGATTCAGATGTCTTAGGATGTGCGTATGATCTTTTGAAGACGACATCTTGAGGTCTTGATGAGACGACTCGACTGACTGCTTCAGTTGTCGTCGTTGTTTAGTGGTTGTCGGGGTGGGTGAAGAGAAAAGAGAGAATAGATGTGAGATGGGGGAGACCGAGTGGAAGTTTATAATCCTTTCGCTGTGTTAGAGGTGGTGCGTGTAATTTGACCCTGAAATGGGAAAAAGGAGGGGGGGAGTGTTTGTGTTTTCCTTTTCGTCTGCGCGTTTTCTGCCCAATTCCTGAATCAGATTTCAAACCGCTGGCGTAAGCCCAATCTCAGAATTGCCAATCATTGGCAAATTTCGGGGATTTCTCGTAAATCCGAGAGAGTGGAGTTGTGGCATTACCTGAAGCGGTGATGTCTGTTGTTTTCCAGCAGCATCGATACCGAGTGGCAAAATCAACTACTGTGGCACTCTTTGCATCTTCTCCTATGACGACTTCGGCTTTCGTTCTGGGAAGATACTACGGCCCCTCTCGCGCTTCGTCAGCTCTCCATGGAATTGGGCTTATGTATGAGTATCTGGGGTGGCTTGTCACCGTCTCTACTCTCTGGAACCCGTTCTGTTCATCGGATATGGGTGCGAAAAAGAAGGCGATATTGAGTTGGGCAATGAAGACGCGAAGCTCGAGCATCTATGCCGCCGGACATCAGCACGAGGTCGACCTTTGCAATCGATAGGCTTCTGCACGTACTGCCAGATTTTTTCCGAAGCATCCCCTCTGACCAAGCGAGAACGGCATACTAGGGCCCGCATGGAGATCGAAGTTTCCATCTTTATCCATCCACCTCTCCGGGTCAAAGAGCAAACCGGTGCCTGACTTCCAATATCCGACCTTACGGGAAGAGCCGTCACCTTCGGACCGGCCGGTGTCGTCAAGACCGCCTGGCCTGGCCTTTTCGTCGATCCAAGTCGCATCATAGTCATCGGTGGCCTTGTCCAAATACTGCGTATCAGGTGCCACATCCGAAAGATCTTGACAGCCAACAGAAGTAGGCAGAACAATGGTGGAGCCTTTGGGGATTGTTCTTCCTAGAACAAGGATATCCTCCTTGGCTGAGGGATTGTCAGTCGCGCTTCGCGTGGGAGACTTCATGACGATGATACTGACTTTCTCGTGCGACACCGCCAGCCGTACGTGATAGTCGAAGGGTCTCGTGCACTACTGCTTCCAAATAAGGAACATTGGTCGCATTCAGTTCGACAAACCCTGGACGTCGATCTTTGATCCATGGTAGACGATGAATGAGGTGATCTCGCAGTTTGCGTTGCACCTCTGGATGATTGGTCATGAATTTGCACCACTGAGGTGCTATCAGCATCCCCCGAATCAGCCAGATGGCACTACGTACCCAAGAGAGGGTCGTGGATGAAGTTTCTGTGCCAGCCAGTAAATCTGCCAGAAACGATCAGCAGACCAGAGATGTCTAGCCGTATGGGAACGTACATTGGAAGAGTTCTTGCTTCATCTCGGTATCGGTCATCCAGTCGTCCCCCTTCAATTCCCTCGCCACCATCATGTCCAGAGTATTATCAGCAAGTTCGATGGCGGTTTCAGCGCCAAGAACTCTTGCCTTTTCTCTGGCTTCCACCAGCTTGGAATCGAGGAAACGGTCAACAAGAAGAGCTTGGCGGCGATAGCTTGACGAAAGGCGAGTGATAAAATGTGACAGTCGTGGGAAAGGTCCTCGAAGAGGGATGCTCTGCGATGAATGCATTCAGCATTGGAAAACGTGTTGCGAACAAGCAATTCGAGGGACGATGATCATACGGTGAAAATCCTCCAAGTACTTTCGGCAAGATCAGGTGCTAACAGCTTGAATTCGACCGCCCCGGAGGAGTCGAGTGGAAGGTGTCTCAGACTCATTGTCTTTACAACCCCCGTGTATTGACGTATGACACCCCATGGGTGGCCGAAAGCCATGCCGCCTGATTGGAAGCAAGTATGAGTCTCATCGTTTATGGACAGAATTTCTTTTAGTATCACTCACATATTGCGTCCTAAGAACGACAACATGCCTAGGTCAGCGTATGGTAGATGGCTCAGGCCTCAATCTTACCATGGTTGCCCCTTCCAGGTCGGATGCAGCTGACCAGGTCTTGCCTCGGCACAGGTCTCTTTTCGCTCTCCACAACTCTATCAAATCACTGACGCTGTCATATGCACGTGGCATAGTCAGGCTCAGGTATTTGCTTGTCATGGCTGGGCCGATGATCCGTCGATGGTGTTTCCATACCTCGTTAGTCTTAAGAGTAAGAAGAGCTTGAGGGATGATCGTGCGGAACAGCATGATACTCGCTGAGTCGCGCTCCAGTGAGGCGTGTCGCCTCAAAAGGAGGGATTCGATCTCTTGAAGATCCGCTATAATAACGACACTGACGGTAGCCAGTAAGGTATTCAGTACCAATCCCAATCATACGGCAGGAATTACCTACCGTCCTAACGGCCCGAGACGAAGCTGTGAAATGGGGCCAAGCGCTCTGGCAGTCTCGTCAATCCCCCACATCACCGAGTCGTGTTCTTTCATGGCCTTGTCCAGGCGCGGGATATCGCCCCAGAGGATGTGTCCATCGGGCCAATATGGGATGCCCGGAATGGGGCGTGCGCGGATATAGCCCAGGAAAAGTAGTGTCGGTACAGACAGTAAAATAAGGATTCCGATCAGGATAGAAAAGGACATTGTGAGGAGATTTGGGTGAGCGATATCTGAAAACTGACTTCCCAAATATGCTTCTGAACGACTGTTTATAACATATCTGTCCGAGTGGCAAACGCGGATTCACCGACAACCAACTTCGGAGGGAGACACACAAGACGACACTCAGGAACGTAAATGTGATTTGAGTTTGTTGGATCTGCTGGGGAAAAGAGCAAACAGAAGTTCCCCGTACAGCTCGACAGCCAGAGGGAGTTAGGCCTTATCTGACGCAAAAGATGACCTTCTGATTCATTTCAGGGACGAGAGGATGACGACTAATCCTCCCGCTACTCAACTAGTTGAGCAGTGGGCCGAGTGACGGCTCGTACGGTAGCTCTGCCTGTGTTGATGGCTCAAAACTCCTTCGGTATCGGGAGAAACACGAGACATCTCAAGATCTAGAAGCGGTGTATGTCAAGCTCGCTTTTCAACAGCTTGGAGTCACCGGCGATCTGTCCAATTTTCAGCGGGATGAGGTGCCTTCAAAGGGTGTACAGGAAGAACAGAACGAGTATGCTCTCAGATGACTTGTCAAACAGCAATCACAACCGCTGACCAGGGTCCATGTCGTCATCATACTGCGTTCATGCTATGTCACAAGAGCCAAGCGATTTCGCGCTCGAGTTGGACATTTTGTCATACGGTAACCTCCATACTTCATCTTACTGATCGCCTCCACCCCGCAGACTCTTTTCCAACTCCTTCTCACCAGTGTTCGATACTCGATATCGTGCAGGATGAGCAAGCCGAGGAGACAAGCCGAGAGTGCGAAGAGGGGGCAAGCGTTCGTCGGCATTCGTGGCCAAGATTGTTGTCGGATTCATAGAGTCATTTCCGTTTGATCGCAAGTCCTCTACCGCACGTGCATCTTTCAAGGCGATGTGAACTTTCCCGCCACCTATCGTTTCGTGCCAGCGGCCACCACAGACTTCCTCGTTCTACCAATGGATAGGTAACAAGGCCGTCAGCTTCACAAACAGAGTCATGAACCGCATCCTCATTGGCGAAATATGCGACGACATGTGCACACTCACAGGTTGTCTATGTATACACTCAGCATCTCGTTGTCCCTTGTCAATTTGTCATTCTCGCTATCCACCTCTGTTATTCTGACCGATAGACCTCGGAGGCCGTCGCGCAAGGTAACGATGTCTCTGAGGACTCGTTCCTTCTCCAACGCCGATTCGACTGTGGGTTCGACGATGTCGGCAGATGGAGCGCTTGACCACGGCTGGACATCGGCGTCACGAATTCCAGATGACGACATGTTTGTGCTTGAAGTCGTTGTAGTGGACGCTGAAGGCAAAATGGACATCATGGTCAGTTGATGTGATGAGTGAGGAGTGTCTGAAACCCAATTACGTAAGAGCGGATGAGGTGGAGGTCAGCACTCGGCATCCATGTTCATTCCATTTGATAACCTCTCCTCGTTGTTCGCCTCTCAACATCTGTACGAACATCCACGATGAGCTCGACTGCACGCAAGACCTTCGATCTCAACAATGAGGTGATGGTAAGATGGCGAGCACACGTCCTTGCAAGTCTCGTGAGTGGCTGACTCATGGGCCTGTCAGTCGGTCGACCCTGCCGCGGCGATCTTTCAATACTCTCGTGAAGCCGAGAAGCTGTTGGAGGAGCAAGCCCCGTGGAATGCAGAGTCAGTCACACCTAGGTAGCTCTAGACTACAAGCTGACACCGTGTACAGCCCGCACTACTTTCACACGGTCAAAATATCGGCCGTTGCATTGATAAAGATGGTGCGCACGTTCTGCTTTTCCTTCTGCCTACTAAACGCTGACGTATGTACAGGTCACGCATGCTCGGTCAGGGGGGATCTATGAGATCATGGGTGTCATGTATGGGAGAATCCGAGACGGCACATTCTGGATAATGGACGCTGCGGCTTTGCCAGTCCAAGGGACGGAGACACGGGTGAATGCGGGTAATGAGGTGAGCTCAGACTATCAGTATCCAATAACTAGTGCTGACCCGTTCGTTAAGGCATTCGAATACATGGTCAACTTCCAAAGCGCAAACGAAGAGGCAGGGAAGAATGAATTGCTCAGGGGATGGTATCATTCGTGAGTGATCGCTCCATATCATAACACCACGCTGACATCGGTCAGACATCCCGGTTACGGCTGTTGGTTGTCTGGTATCGACGTGAATACGCAGTTGAACAATCAAAAGCACAACGACCCATACCTAGCGGTTGTCGTGAGTGGGACGGGTTTTCGACCTTCTCATGAGTCTCAACTGAGGCTATAGTAGATCGACCCCAATAGGACTGTCTCTGCAGGCAAAGTCGAAATCGGTGCATTCCGCACATATCCAGAGGTGAATACAGCTGCAATCTTCGTCAAGGCGACTGCTGACATATCACAGGGCTATACCCCTCCTTCCTCGAGCTCCTCTTCCTACCAGTCAATTCCCATGGACAAGATTGAGGACTTTGGTGTGCATGCCAACGCATATTACCCCCTGAAAGTTGAAATTTACAAGACCAAGCTGGACGAGCAGCTGCTGGATCTGCTTTGGAACAAGTACTGGGTTGCGACGCTCAGCTCAAGCTTACTGGCTTCGGCAAGTTTGATCGGGACGCCTCCGAGCTGGGCTGACTAGCTACCGCAGAACCGAGAGTATGCGACCTCCCAAGTCAATGATCTCAACGCTAAACTGCAAGCTGCATCGCAATCCCTGGGAAGTTCTGCTTCTGGTCTCAAGCTGAAGAGCATACCTGCTGGCCAAATGACGGGAAAGGCCAAAGGGACGCAGAAGGAGTTTGCGGGAGTTGAAGAGGAAGACACTGCGTTGAGCAAGGTAGCCAAGGACAGGTATGTGATTCGTGCACGGCAATGGCTTGACTGATATCTTGCTTTAGCTCTCGAATCGCAACGGAAGCACACAACGGTATGGTCGCGCAACTCTTGAAAGACAGACTATTCAATACCCCATTGACCACCGCTCTGGACGAGGCTTCGGCTCGAGCGACAGTCCAAGGGAAGCGGTGACAAGGGTCGCGGAACACGCCTTTATGTATCATAGATGATCGGTCGTAACGAGAAATATGGTCACGATTGCTAGTACAAACGCGACCAGAATAGTATGAGGATAATTGCAGGAAAACCCACGTGTCAAACTGATACAAAGCTAAAGGGTCCCGTTGTCGGCCCCGTTGTTCGTGACCGCTCTTGAGTGCTTGTTGTTATACACAGCTTTCATCATTCCATATATTCCATTTGACATATAAACATATTCTTGACACCAAGTAAGGAGCGACATCATCCCTCTAGTCCCACTCCGACCTCAGCTTCGCTCCAAGCTGCGTCAGCCTGGAGCCTTGGCTCGTTGCCGGTGAATCGTTGACACACGGTCCGTTCTTCGCTACCATTGGGTCATTGATCTTGCTATCAGGCATCAAGCATGACGATTCGCGGTCTAGAGAGTGAGGCTGTTTTCATTGCCATTGGGCGCGATACTGACACTGTCCAGTCTACCTTCGCGAGAGGAAGCTCGTCCAGACATGTCCCATTTCAGCATTGGCCAACACTCGTCTCGGGATTGACGCTTCTTATTACCTCAAACACCTCTTGTCCGATCAAGATTCTCGTGAACCTCTGGTTGCCTCTACCGGCGGTCTCCCACTCGCCATGACTTCTCGTATTGAGAACGATCTTCGTGCTCTCGAACGTCAAGGTATCAAACCCGTCTTCATCTTTTCAGGGCTCCCCCTCTCCTCGAGACCTCCTCCAAAGGGACCGGACCCCCAAGCTGAGAGAGAAACACAAGTGAAGAATGAGGCTTGGTCGTACTACGAGAACGGACAGGTGGAGAGGGCTATCATGCAGCTCACAGCGATCAAAAATGGAGCTTGGACGGATTGGAGAGATCTGATGAGGTCCATCATCAGGTTATTTAGACATCGCTTTGTCGAGTTTGTGATAGCACCATACCTCGAGTTCGCCCAGGTGAGTTCATCCAAACAACGAGCATGGTTGACAAGAAGCTCGCATATCTTCTCCAACATCCCAAAGGATATATCCACGCTATTTACTCATCGACGGAATGTCTCATGTGGCCGGTAGAGAAAGTCATCACGTCCACCGACTGGACCACCACATTCCAATTCATTGACAAATCTCGACTGCTTGGAGACATCAATCTCACTAGCGAACAATTCCTGGACTTGAGTATTCTCGCTGGCTCATCCCTCTCCCGAACCTTCCCTCCCATCTCCAATGATTTTGCCATCAAGACCGTCATTGACCTCATCCGCCTTCACAAGTCCGGTGTAGGAGTCTGTCACAACTGGAGGGCAGAATCGCAATTCAAGGCGCAGACGTACATCGACGCGTTCTGGAAAGCACGTCTGGCCATCAAATTCTCTCTGGTCTTGACAACAGAGGGCACCTGCGTTCCGCTTCCCACTGTCGTTGCTCCACAACAACAGGCCTTCACCATTCAGGATGTCCCCGGTGACCTAGATGAGATTTTCTCCCCTCGCCTTCCGGACGAAACGTACTTCTACATCTGTCGTGGTCTCATCTCAGCACAGGTCGTGGGATGGATGACGAGTGGAATGATCGTGGAGTATCAACCGTTAGCGGACTGTCAAGAATATCGCAGATTCATCAAAGACGTCGTCACAGAAGGTCCTACTTCACCTCGTTGCACGACCATGGCTCTGCTTGCAGACGTGCTGCACCCAGATTGGGCCAAGAGGCGTATTGTGAGTGTCTCTCCTCATGGACACGATCAAGTTGACCACAAAGATAGAACGCGCACTACTACTACGACATGCCATACACCTCATCGATGGGTGCTCTGATACCATTTACCGACCCTCTTACTCAGTCGCTCGTGGACCGTTGCTCGGGCTGGATAGTCCCGATGACCCACCTGGAAAGCGAATTAAGACGGCAGAACGTGAGTGTCCAGCCAATGCAGACCAAGAAATCAGCCTATACTGAGATGTGTTGCTGCTTGGTCAGTCCTCCACCATCGATCTAAAACTGTGTATGGGTGCGTTGGTGTCAGATGAACTTGCGGTTCAGACTCGCAGGGACAAGAGCAGCCGAGTACTTGATAAAAAGGATGAAATCGTCGCCAATGTCATCTGGCGTTTTATGGAAGTGCGAGGGTGAGTACATCTGTGTTGACAATGACTGACCGTGCAGATTCGTCAACGCCAACCACTCTCAGTCTATGATGGGCAAAGCTCTGCATGCCTCCTGTGCGGTTTCACGCGTGAACGACCGATTCCAAGAACCACTGTATTTAGTACTCGAGCTTCTACGAGCGGGTGTTATCCATGGTAGCAAGTGGGGCGATCCGAATGCCGAAGTCTTATCTGGTGGACCTAGCTTCGGATCAGACGAGGAGCAAAAGAGCACATTGCTCATCATGCGATGCCTCAGTATCCTTCCTCTCATGTTTAGGGTGAGTGACTGAGTCTCTCGTCGATATTCTGCTGACTTGGGCGTAGCCTCAACAATGGGCTGGACCATTGTCTAGAGAGCTGCTTGTGTTCAACTCATTTGTTCGAGCACTCTCAAAATCACTTCGACACTTGTATGAGGCTGTTTCCGTGCACATTCTTCTTTCCGGTGACGCGAAGCGCAACCGAGACGATTACAGTGACATTATGCTTAGTTAGTTTGAGCAATAGCGGATCGGACAGAAGCTGATCGAACCATAGGCCTTCCATTCCAGATTGACGTCAATACGGGATTTGGAATCCTTGCAAAGACCTACCTCGACGCAGCAACGTTCCACCATGGCGATTCCATCACCGAAGAAAATTGCACTACCAGCGAGGCAAAGCAGGCGAAACGAGATGCAATGTCGTTTGTGGAACAATCCTTTTCCAGTGTCAAGTCACCGATTCAAGAAGTGGAAAGAGGCTTCAGGTTTTGGGATTCGGTGAGTGTTTGCTCGGAGGTGCACGACGGAAATGGGCGTAGAGAAGGCTGACGAGGGACGGAACGATTCAGGTCATGGTGGCTATACGGTGCCTCGACAAGGAGCAAGGGCCCAGTCCACCTCTGTCGCATTCGGTGGTTGGAAGGGATGTGATCGAGCAGTTTGAGAAGGCGGATAAATGGTTGAGACCCATTAGGCCGTAATTCAGCAACGAAGAGATCCCATGCATTGCATTTTCCGAGATCATGTTGAATCGGCCATTGTGTCTTGAAGCGAACATAATCTGTTTGTCAGTGAGAACTGATCATCGGCTCTAATCTGATCTTTGCTCGTGCATCGTGTTCGGAATATTCAAGCTATCGGCTTGAATGTTCGGATGAGGGCGACCAACGTAATGCAATCTAAGATGTCAACGTGAAAAATTTGTGTCGGGTCAACCTGTCTAAATTAGCATTAATAATCCAAGTCAACAACTCGTCACTGGATCTCGACTTGTAACATATACGTAAGACGACATCATCGTGGGGTCTCAAGAAAAAAGTTGAACGAAAAAATTGCGTCGGCTGGATAGTTGATGACGAGGTGCGAAAACTGGGGATTTTTACGTTAAGATCCCCCCAATGCCATCCCGAAAACTGTCAGTACGAGTATTATTGGATCCATTTTTTGAGATCTCACAGATCTGTTCTCGATCCAGCAAATGCAGAGACGAAGAGGTGTTTCGATTGGGATGTCCAGTCACGATCTGATTGTGCTAATACAGTGTGTCCTCAAAGCACGAGGTGACAAACCACGACGACAAGACGCTAAGTTTAGCACTACGAATTCTTCAGAGGGACCCAAAACAGAGGTTAACGGTAGATGAATTGTACCTGGACCACTCAGATGTATGAATCCAGGAGTGCAGAGGAATGGACAACGTGCTCCGAGCGAGATAGATACAGTTGATGCTTACATCTGTCAACTAGGGCGTGTGACTGTCTATGCGCCATCGGACGTGACAACCGTGTATGCGAGTGAAACTGGCGTTCGGATAGGAAGTATACAGAGACATGGCTTGAGACGATGGTATGGCTGCCTGTTTATAGCGATGCCTGTCACCTAGGCAACAGTACGGATGGTGACATACCGTACGACGAATTCATGTCAGGGATGTTTCCGGGGTCCGGGTCCCATATCTTGTACTCGGAAAGTCACCTTAATCAGGAACGTTCACTTGACCCGGTCCCAAGCAGGCTATACGGTAGGGGGATGATAGCTCCGTTTATATGCCTAAAATCGATATGTAACCGCTTGGGAACTCGCTTTCTTCAGGCACGTTCCGATCTGTTTTTCTGCTTTCTCACGCTCTTTCGTTATCCCCCTCGTTCTACCTCGTTTTTCACCCTGGTCAAACCTGAAACCACGCAGCGCTTCCGGTGTCTTGGGCCGTCCCTTGCAGTCGCACCGAACAATGTGTCTCGGATAGCGCTCCGTCCAGAAAGACGATCGTCAGCATCGTTGGCCCGAGAGGCATGTAGCGTGACCATTGTGTTATTCGACCTTACGGATACATAACACCAAGGGTAGGCCTAGATCAGGCAACCGGTGAGTGGACATGCACTAAACATGTCCGGAAGGGGAGGACGACTCACCTGCGCATCGGCACGGAGTAGCTGGGCAGGATTATGACAACCGTGACAGGAGATGGAAAATGGCAAAACGACCCATGACGTCCGGTGTGAACATAGTACGAAGGTGGAGTGATGCCGACATGTGATAGATTAGCCTGTGTTGCTTTCCCACGTTCTCTTTGCTCCTGCTTGGCAGAACGACAAGCCACGATCACAAGAGGAAATGCATGGCCCGATGCGGATCACATCTGCACGCGCAATGGTCCAGCTAGATAGGCGTCAATGCATGTCGCTTCTCGGAGAGCCGAAGTGGCGCATACTCAATGAATGAAATGTCGCCCTTTATATTACCACTACAAACAGTGTTGGGTTCCAGAAGACCAGAGGAGAAAAAAATGGAAAGGATCGACGGAAACCTGCCCTAATTCTCTCATTTTCGATGATTTCATTACCAAAGTCTCATGTTCTGAGATTTCTTGTCGTCATCCGCCCCGCCGCCGTGTGTGTGAGAAAAGAAGCGTTACATCCCAGGGGAAACTATCAGGGCCGGATAGTCGTCATCGATTCCTTGATAGGGAAATACCATGTTGCAGAATTGGATCCGACAAACAGGTAACGTGGTAAATGAGTGAGACAAAGGGAGCCAGCAACAAATAAAAATAAAAGAAAGGTACGAATGGCTCGGATGGGTTTTACGTGGTATATTACGGCATATGAGCCGCTCGAGTCAGCCCTTTTCCTACTTCCACGCTTTGATGTTCTTGAATAACCAGAGGGTCTGTCATGATCAAGAGAGAAATGTAGGTAGGCCCGTGAACCTCGGGGTAAAAAGGTACGACTTTGGTTGAGGTGGAGATTTTCTCATCAATAATAACGTGGTGACTGTCTGTGGTATGATGGTTCCTTTTCCTCAGAGCACCCTGTGGTTACCAAAGAACGAAAAAAAAACTTGAAGCGAATAAAGAGGCAACGTAAGCTCTCTTTTAGGTCTCCGGTACTCTCATCTCCGAGCTTCCGTAGGGACAGTACTACAGGCTAGTTCATAGTAGTGGTAGACAGTAGTCGTGGCAGCAGCAGCAGTAGTAACCCCCCATGTCCCATCTGGTGCTCCCACGCGTATCGATGTCATCTAAAAACCTCCACCTTTGACCATCCCCTAATTCGTGTGGTCGCCTGGCTCCTGAGACATTTCGTATTCAACCGAGACATTGAAATTCGACCTTTTGGTCGTCCCATTCATTCATGAAATTTCTTCCCCCTTAGCGCCAACCAGGGTCGACGACCCCTTCTCAAGGCAAGGTACTCGACAGAAGACAGAAGTGATCGACCGGAGTGCGTCTCTACACTTTCTCTCTCGACTTGCTTTTTTTTTCCGGTTGGGTTCGGTCTCCACTCGCCTTTCGTTTACACCACGCAATCCCCTCTGAAGCACGCAAGCACGCAAGCACCTGAGCACTCACGTAGATTGCATCCGCTTCCGTACACTCGAGCCGAGAGACAATCCGGTCCGTCCTTTTCGTAGTCTATATCAGCCTTGTCCCTGTCCTTGGTTCCGGTCACACCGAATACCCCCTCGATCATCATCCTTTCTTCTCGTTATCCACCCCACTCAGATTGAGACGATACGAGAACGATTTGTAGCAGAGGGTATGACCCAGGTTGAGTGTTATAAAGAGTGTGTCACCTCTTCTTCTTTTCCCTTGTTTTGTTTCTAACCCCACCTCATCAGTTGGACGTTATAAGCTTGAAACGTCGTCTATCAAGTCACCCTCTTCAATTTGGACAAGTACTTTGGTCTCCCCAATCCATCAATCCCAGCGCCAACATGAATATCTCCATGTCGACACCTTCCGTCCTTGTTCACCAACCCCCACAGGGCCTCGCTTCTTTCGATGGCTTCGGAGGGTCGTCCAACTTCCCCATGAGTGAAGGGTCCACCTCCCCTGGTAGGAGACAACGGATCTCCATGGCCTGTCAGTACTGTCGACACCGGTGAGTTACCAGCACGATTCCCTCAGGCAGCATGGACAATCACTAACGAGTCCTCACTATCTTTGATAGAAAAATCCGATGCTGTGGAGGTGCACCTTGTCGCAACTGTACCCGTGCCAAACGGGAATGCGATTACGCTCCGGTCCCAGAGGAAGTGAACAAGGCGACGAGAGAGAAGAAGGCGATTGCAAAAGCAGCCAGAAGCAATCAATATATACCTCCTGCTACAACCTCTAGCCCTTACTTCTTGGACCAGCCCACATTCGAGGTTCCCTACGTCTCTGGTCCTACCCAGACTCGTCCCAGTTCACACCCTGCCCCTCACCCACATCTCGGTCATCGCCGATCGCTCTCTATGCCTCACGGTGGTGTTGGACCATGGGTCACTCCCCCGTCCGCCCCCTCTCTTCATTCCCCTCCAATGTTCGAGTCACCTCAGTGGATGTACTCTTCGTGGAACACTGGTGTCCAATACCCCGGCCCGAACGGTAATCAGCCACCAGCTGCTTTCCCATCGGTTCTCGAACACACACCCATGCACCAAGCTTATCTCAGCAGTCAGATGAGCACGGTCTCGCTCAACTCGCCTTCTGTCGATCTGTCGCTGCCCTCGACCACTCGTGCATCTTCTGCCGAGACAGATCTGCAATTCCATGGACATCCACAGACCCAGTGGTCCACTTCCGGTCTACCTACCCCTACTTTTCTTCGTCCCTCCGTCCCTCTCACACCGCTCACGATGAAGCAGGGACATCAGATTCAATCGTCACCTACCACCCCAGGCAGTGCTGTCTTCCAATCACCCTTCCCTACACCGCCACTGTTCCAATACCCCCTTGTCGGCGCCCATCCGATTCCTCCTGCCCCGTTGTATTACTCCCCATCACCTCTGACGCAGAGCGATTCCAACTCGCCGACGCTCGCTCCCGCAATGGATCTGCCTCCGAAAGAGCACCTCATCGGTCTTGGCATCGGTATGTCAGATTCTCACATCGAGTACTACCAGACTCCCACACCGACCTTCTCACACGAAGAGTATTTCTCGACACCTCTTTCCATCCCACAATACTAGTGCTAGTGGCTGTGCCTGGCGAGCTCGAAAATGCACAAGATTGCGTAGGAGAGATTAGACGAGCTGAAAATGATATGGACAGTACTGGACGGACATCGGTATCGGATACATTATACTTAACCTAGATAGATGACAAAGGCGATAGCTTGCATAGAAGCTTCGCGCCGGACAGTGCTTCGAATGATTCCTCCTTTCTGTACAATACCATGAGATACTGTACAGCTTCCACCATCCAAGATAGGCACGTGAACATGTTCTCTCAGTCCTACCACGGTCGGACACACCTGATGAAAGCAATCGAGGCAGCCAGCTTTGCTCCTCTGGCTGATTCCCACGAGTTGGGGAGATGGATGAATCCGTATCGTCCCACTCTGTGGAGATTACAGCATTTGTGGAAATGAGATAAACAGAACGTGTCGTACCTCCTTCTTTTCCTGGTTTCCTGTTGACCTAAAAGCGGGACATTCAAAGTGAGAGTTTGGTGTCTGGAATGAGATTACGGATCCCGATGTATGCTCTTCCGCATCGAAAAGTCGTCTGTCAAGCGAGGGAAGGGCGAAAGGGCAGGCGGTGAGGAGAGCGGCTGGTCCAGCATGGCACGGCACGGCACGGTTCAACGGAAGAAATTACAACGATGGAAAAAGTGTTCACTTCCAATTATCGATCCGTTCGTACGTACAGTATTCGTAGCCACAAAGTCGTAGTAGCGTAACGTGGGACCGGATTGAGTGATCAGATACGTTGTACGTACAGCCTCTTGCATAAGCGCTTTGAGAGAGATCAGCTAGCAGTAGGTGGGTAAATCAAACAGAACGAGGGGAGTACGAATCTATCTATCCCTTTGTCTTTCTCTACCTATTCCGTTGGATGGATCGGTAGGTAGGTATCAAGTAACCGAGTTTAAGCACCGAACAGCTCGGAGACCGCTGTCACAGAATAGATGTGTCACCGCCACTCACCACCACGCCCACGCCCCCAACCCCGCCCCCATGCATTTCGGAGAAGAATTGACGCCCCTCCTTAATTGCAGCAAATTCTAAATTCTCCGGTCCATGTCAATGCATGTCAATGGAGATACTATGACAATTATGTCGGAACATTGCACCTTTGTATGGATAGACATGTGGTTCTGTTGCTTGTCTGTCTCTCTCGTGCATGGACCGTCACACAGCTCCTTCCTTTGCGAAGGGTGTTTCGAGGCCGCTCATATGTCTGCGTCCAGAATTGTCTCAGAAGGGACTATCGCCCTACATCGCAATGCCTTGCTGGGAGGATCACGCTGTGCTTCGTCAATTATACGTCTCAATTCGAGGGTGTTGGAGTAATCTCTTCCTGTGTCTCAAGATCTCATCTAAGCTCAAAAATCCGATCATTCATCCCTTTTCTTGCGTCCGTCTTTGCTCCTTCGGATGCGAAAAAATCACACTCACGCGGGGTACCAAAGGGCCCGATGGAGTGTACAGTGCGAGGACCGGGGCATAAGGTTCAGTACTCGCGTAGTGTCTCCTTGATTCACGGACTATCCGGGAAAAACAAAAAGATAAAGAAAAACGATCCACATGTTCGTTCACATGTAAACGTGAACGTGAATATCATTTTCATCATCATCATCATCATGATTATTGTCTTCGATCATCCCAGGTGTATGAGACATCAATCTCACAAATCTTCTCACGCATGCAATAATGAACGATCGAAAAGTTGAAGAACCCCAAAATGATTCGAAGTCGAGATGGGGGCTTCGACCATTCTCGACTGACTTGAACATCGTCATTCTGACAGCAGCGTCGTCTTTCTCCTTCACAGTGGAAGGTCGATGTCCCTCACACTGTTGCTCCGCCAAGTCCCTGCTCGAATTCAGTACCATACCGAAATTGCTACGAGTCGCAATTTGACTCCGTAGTGCATGTCTCCTCGAAATAAAGGGATGAATCGACATTGTTATCATTGCATCTTTTCAGCTATTCAAGCTCTTGCCCAACGAGGCCAGCCTTATTGTAAATACCGTCTCAACTCAAGTAAAAGTACGTCTTCCATCAACCAAAACTCGTCTAGGGATATCGTGACAGAAAAAAAAAAGCGTAGGCGTGACCCCTGGCACTCGCCGGGCCGTTAATTGTGGGTATACGTAGTAGGATGCAGAGGAAAAGTGGATACACCGTCCAGCTTACAGCTGTGGAATCATGCAAGCTTATCAGTATTACTATCACTTCAGCTGATGGCGTCGTCATCACTTCTGACGCAGTACTCACCAAGCTGTCCATTCTCCCAAAGATCTCAAGTACAGTCGCGACCACCTCGAAACACAACTCTTCCTGCTCTTCTTGTCCACCCCCTGCTCCAGGTGCCGCGTTTGTTGATTCGGAAGCCATCTCCTTTCGCACCTCCCTGACCAGTTCTTGCACGCTCTCTCGTCCCACACCGCCGCTACCTCCTTCTCGCTTTCGCGTACCTCCGCCAATAGCAACGGGCCCGGCACTGTTGGAGGTCCCTTGTCCGAAAGGCCATGTGCAAAATTCCGCCAGAATATCGTCGCATCGGGCAAACGCTGCTTCGCGTGAGTCGTATGAAAGACGTTGAAGAGCGTTTTCAAGTACACTCGACGCGTATGCTACCCGAAAAGTCGTCAGTCACATCACATGACGTGATGGAAAAAAAATGAAACAGAATTTATGGGCACTCACCCGCACAGACCAAGACCACCGCTCGCATATGTCGATATTTGACGCCCTCCTTCTGCAAAGCCTGAGGTGGTATGGCTGCCGTTCTCGCCGTCAAGAGCGCCAAAACCCTTCTCATCACATCGTCCTTGGCGTTCATATCGGCAATGGGATGCGTGGCCATGTCGAATAGCAAAAAGTTCCTCTTCTCAGTTCGCAGCACTCCCTTGTCGACAAGACCTTTCGCGAGCCGTTCTCGGACTTGTTTGAGTTGATAGCCGATCTTCATGACGTTCCATGTCTCACCTGTACAAGTCGTCATTCAGGTCAGCTTCACCAGCTCCTAGGAAAATGAAAATCAAAGCTGACTCACCACTCATGAGATCTACCCAGGCACCTGTTCCATACTTCTCGCTCGACTTCATCATCTTCAATGCCTCGTCCAAGATCGTCTCTCCCGTCTGACGATCATCAATCACCTCTATGAGTCTATCCGAGAGGGCAAGTCGCCGACGTGACGGATCTCTGACCATCGCAATCCTTCGTCGGAGAGCTAGTTCGATGAGGATACACCCCCTGAGCGCGTAGGAGATGTTGTCGTTCCAGAAAGACAGATAGCCCTACAGATGCATGCATTCGTGTCAACCCGCTATGCACGTCCAGCGGAAGCGATCTCTGAGATGACCAACTCACGGCTTTATCCTTCAACCCTAACAACAAGATCTCTTCCATAATCGTCAATCTGGGCATTTGATCCGCTTCATCACCATTCTCGAAATCTCTAGGATCATAAGCGATCTTTCCTCTTCCTTCAATGGCGCCAGCTCCACCTGAACCTCCCGCTGAGCTGGTGGGGATGTTGTTTCCCGGTCGTTTTGGTGCGTTGGAAGATGAGGAAGGGAGGGAAGGGGAAGCGTCGAAGCCACCACCGGTCGATGATCCGATGGCCGGAGATGCACCGGCCCCTCGTCTTCTGGTTAAACCTTCGCCGGACATGGTTTGGGAGGGAGGTAGGAAGAGAAGTGTCGACGCGATGAGATGTTTGAGTTGATCTGAAGTGACCAAGGGAGAGTCACTAAGAAGAAGTGAGGGGCGGTGACAGCGTACTCTCAGGTGTTATGGGTTGGATGATTACACACGCGGCGTGGCTACTTGACGGTTATGCACCAACAGCAGATAGTAGCTCATTGTCATCATCAGCGTTGGTTGCGCCGACACTCGTTGGGCGAGAGAGGAGTCAGAGGGCTGGTTGCTGGCTGACCAGAGGGGGAGAGACTCATTACCTCATATCTCCGAATTCCCGGCAACGTGGCATCCGCCACCACAGGTTCCAACGTCATCACTTGTGTCATCCTGGGTCGAGGTTACCTCTTTGTTGTTCATACGTTGAGTTTCTGTAGCCGAATAACAGCAACACAGGAAGGTGGGGAGACAGGCAGCAGTCAAGATGAGTAATCTGTGAGTGCGAAAGATTCTGTGCAGACCTTTATACCCGCGCTAAACTGCTTCACTCTTTCCTCAGGTATGTCACCGAGGTGAGATCTATTGACCATTAACATCGAAAGCCACCACCACAGCTGATACACACCTTCCAGCCTGCGACCAACGGCAAGGTCATCATTGACACGACCGCAGGAGAGCTCGAGGTGAGCTCCGTCTACTTCAGTCCATATAATGTGAGGCTAAGCGAGCCTTGATCCAGATCGAACTATGGGGGAAAGAAGCTCCGAAAGCAGTGCGCAACTTTCTCGCGTTGTCCATGGAAGGTGTGCCGTTGCATCCTTGAACATCCACGAAACGCTATTCTGATCATCCATTCTCTAGGCTACTACGATGGCGTTATATTTCATAGAGTAGTGCCCGGCTTCATCATTCAGGCGGGTGATCCAACAGGGACAGGAATGGGCGGAGAAAGCTTTTATGGCGAGCCGTTTCACGATGAGATTCATGGAAGGTTGAAATTCAATCGGTGAGCTTGTCCCGATAACATGACAAGCGAGAAGAGCTGACGAGGAAGACGTTGCTCTCAGACGAGGTCTCGTTGGGATGGCTAACAACGGAAAGAGACATACGAACACTTCCCAGTTCTTCGTTACGCTCGACAAGGCGGACGAATTGACGAACAAACATACCATGTTCGGGAAAATCGTTGGAAACACCATCTACAGTAAATATGCTGAACGGTCCTTGTCGGTTGCGAGGTGCTGACATTCCACGTAGATGTGATGAATATTGGCAACCTCGACATCGACAAAGAGGAGCGACCCATAGTGTAGGTGACTGGCTCACCCTTCTGATGCAAACCGTTGACCATTGTCCAACACAATCTAGCCCTCCCAAAATCAGAGGAATCAAGATCATCGAGAATCCCTTTGACGACATCGTACCTCGTATCACTGCGTCCGAGAGGAAAGCACAGCAGCTGGCAAGACTGGAAGCAAAGCGCGAAACGGAACAGAGAGAGAAGAGAGCCAAGGCGAAGAAGTGCGCGCAATTTCGGTTAGAAATGTGGATGCCTGGGTGCTGACCTCTCGCTTGTAGGAACACTGGTTTGTTGTCTTTCGGGGACTCCGAGGAGATACCAGAAGAGCAGGTCACTGTGAAGAAGAAATCGATGACGCGCAAAGACTGTAAGCCTATTGGAAAAAAATTCGGCTGCATGCTGATCCTGCCCGGCATACAAAGTGGTGGACCCCTCGGATATTGCTCCTCCCAAACCGGTCAAAAGCTTCGTCGAGGTACCGACCTCACTGAAGGATTTATCAGAGAGTAGTGACAGGAAAGAAAAAAAGGTATATGCCGGGCGGAAAAGTTGACTATCGATTCCTGCTCATCCTTTGTCTCGTGCAGGCCGCTCCGGATTTGAAGGAGATCCGTGCACAACATGAACGAGAGAAAGCTGGCAGCAGGTGAGTCACGTCCCTCGGACTCCAAAATCGTCCACTGATCCGCTCGTAGTGTGGCAAGACAAGCAGATATCAAGAAAATGGAAGAAGACCTTCGACGATTGAAAAAGCGAACGGGAGAAGCGTCCGACTCGGATTCTGACGACTCTGAGAGAAGAGCGAAACGACGGAAAGGGACTTCCTATCTGGAGGAAGAGCTGGCGAAATATTCCAGAGGGAGGGGTAGAGCAGCGGCAAAAGCGGGAAAAAAGAGGGGTCGTAAAGATGAGGAAGATGATCTGCTGAAGGAGCTGAGCAAATTCAGCAGCAGAGTGCAACAAGCGGATGCGGAAGACGATCATGAGCCAAGAGGTATTACGGAAGAGAGAGGAAGTGAAGGTGTACAGCTGGGAGAAGATGGACAGGAGTTGGAGGTGGACGATGATGTGGGATGGATGAGGCATCGACTGAAATTCCAAGTAGATGAGAAGGAATTGACCAGACGGGCAGAGGAGGAGTATGCGGTGAGAGTGTTACAATTATGCTGCTGATCCTTCGAATCCCGGGCTGACAAAACGCCTTGAAAAGGTCATTGATCCACGCGCCAAGGCAAGAGAACTGGCTGAGGGACAGAGGAAAGAGAAGGACGGTCACAGAAAGGGTCCACGTACAGCTGGTGACGTTGGACGCACCCGCAGATGACAAGCAGCCCATGCATGAACAGCAGTGCGGTGCAAATCCTTTGTTTTACCGTTGGGTGGCAAACAGACGCAACAATGACATTATTGAGAGTTACTTGAATAGGGTAAATAAAACTTGCCACGTGTTTCCGCCCGCTCGCTCGATCGCATCGTACCACCTTCTCTCTGATGGCAACAAGATGTAAAAAACGATGAGACGACGTTTTTAAACTTGTACTTGCCAGACTGCTTACTCTGGTCGGGGATCCTCACTGCATGTTCTCTCCTTCACAATTGAAATCGCATTCCTTTTACTCGTTCATCCCTTTCCATTCCTTCGCTACTCGATCTATCATTTCTATCAATATCAAATCCATCATCCCTGGCATCAACATCAACGGGTTCATCATTTCGATTCTCGTAACCAAAGGCATCACATCACACCCTTCACAACCGTGTCAGCAGAATGCCGACCACACTTTATCCTCAGCAGCCTGCCGATGATCAAGTGGACGGTTCCTCCATCTTCTTCGACGATGGCATCTCGCCGACCAACGCACTCTTCCCACCCGAGATGTCTGCTCCTTTCACCAATTCATCGCTGCTCAACATCCCTTCCAGCAATGTTGACATGAACGGCCACCAATATATGAATGGTGGCCATCAACACAGATCATCATATTCCTCTTCGACTGGCGATGATCAATCGATCGCCGCGGCTCTGTTCCAGCAAGCATATAGCAACGCCAGCTCGAGGTCGAGACTCCCCTCACTTTCGCCTTCATCGCAAGCGGCTTCCATCCAACCCGCCACTTCATCTCACGGCCATTCTCCTCATAGTCACAGTTCTGCCTCGCCGAGTTCAAATCTCGCAGACGACTTTCTTCTCCCTATGAACAGTTTCTCATCGGCCGAGCTCGATATGCTCTTTCTTTCTGATACAAGCTCGGACTTGTCAGAACTACAGACAGAGCAAGGAAAGCCAGGTCAATCCCTCTTCTTGCCGACACATCGAGCCTCTTCAAGTTCGTTCCCAGACGATCTCAACGATGGAGACAACATGAACTTCCTTCAGAACCTTTTCAATAACCCTTCCCTCAATCTCGGAGGAGGTTCCGGTATTCAAGGTGATGATGACACGTTTGACATGCTCAACCTGGTCGAATCGTCTCCCGCAGGGCATGATCGCAGAGTCTCGGCCGCTTCAGACGTGTCTTCGATGTTCAATTTCAATGTTCACCAATCTGCGCCGGAAACGGTTAGCGCTCACCAACAACAACAACAACACCAACAACTCCAGCAACAGCAGCAGCATCAAACGCATCTACAACCGCAGCAGCAGATCCGAACCTCGCAACAGACGGTACAACCGCAGTGGGTCACGCAGCTGCCAAAAGATCTGAAGGGCTCGGAACAGCAAAACGTTCCCATTAAGCAAGAGGAATGGTCTGTTGACATGAATGGGCTCGATGGCCCATCTTTCGGGGCGCGGAATGGCTTCATCTCTGGAAATGGCCAGAATGGTAAGTGAACAGCTTTTTGCCGGATCATCATGTGATGCTTACATTCGCTCTCAGATGACTTCTTTTTTGGTCAAACAACGTACAACGAACCCGGACCCACATCTACTGTCCGTCGACCGTCTTCCAACAAATCTCAGCTCACATCGAAACAACGAGCTGCGAATGGACGTCAAGCATCAAACAAACTACAGGACGTCCCAAAGATACTAGCGGCCGCTGCACCAGCTGTAGGCAAGCACAACAAGACCGAGCGGCGATACCGACAAAAGGTTCAGGCTGCTCAGGCCGATTTACGAGATGCGGTACCCGCGCTGCGAGTGCTTTACGACACGTCATCTGAAGAGCAAAAGCAAGCGACAGATTTCCGCGCTCCTGACGGTACTGTCGATGGTCTTGGAGAAGTCACCCGACCCAACGCCAGCGCCAAAGCGACCATTCTCATCGGAGCAAGGATGTACATTGAGATCCTTCAGAGGAGATCTGCAATGCTTCAACGCAAAGTTGACGAATTGGAACAGTATCGGTTGGCTGTCGCCGGCGAGGAGGATTTGCGACGATGGCAGGACGAGTTTAACGCAAAGGAGAGAGAGATACAAGCCCAAGCAGACCTTCTGGCTTCGCTCAAAGCCGACGAAGACTCGTTTGACGAGGATGACGACGTAGAGGAAGAGGAGGATGAACCAAAAAGGAAAAGGGCAAAGAGCAGTGCTCCCAAAGCGCCTCGTGCGAAGACTGGCTCGAAAGGCAGAAAGGCTCAGGACACCGATCAGCTCGCTAACGCTGCCGGCCACGGGTTGCGAGTCTTCGCTGCTTTCGCCACAGCTTTTGGCTTGGTACCTTCAGCTTCCACTCTATACGGTCAGACCGCAGAAGCTGAACCTTCTTCTGGTGGACAACTGTACAAAATTACTTCAACAATGACAACAGGACAAACTATCGCTCGCTTGCCTCTCATCACCGCCGAGCATACGTCTCGGCTCTTGGCAAGAGGTCTTCCTGCTGCGCTGGTCCCCGGGTCACACGCACTTGTCGAGTGGACCTGGAGGGTACTCATCGCCACCATTTTGGTATTCGCTATGGGGCCGATCGTTACGCGATGGACTCGTCGTCAAGTGAGCAAGCAGAAGATGGGCAGCGTATCAGCGATACTGAAAGATTGTTCGAGAATGGTCGTATCGCGGCAGACGGCTGTGAACGAAGACGAAGTCGAGTGGGACAGGGCTGCAGCCAGTGTCGTTGGCGGAGGTGAGTGAGAAGCTAGATGTTGTTGATTTCAGCTAATGATTGGGACAACAGGTGCAACTCCTACAACTCTGGAGAAGCTACACATACTAGTGCACCTCAGTTCATCAGCCAATACCGCCTACTCGCTTGCCTTACTTGCCCTCCTCCAACCTGATCTCCCGTTCTTACGATCGCCTCATCAAGTGTGGCATGCTGCGCGGGGTAAGCTGGAATCCAACTCACCGCCAGCTCTTGTGACAGTGCTTAGGCTTCCACTGCACGAAGCTCAACGCTGTCTCGAATCTGTCAATAAGACGACATCTCCAATTGCTGCCATCGCAGAGCAGATCACTCTGATTCACATTTACGACTTGTACTCCCGATTCTTCGTTCGCCTTGTCGACGCGTCTACCACGTCGCTCATTAGCACCACATCCATCAGCAGTCTTCTCTCCAATCTTGAATCGTGCGATATGGGATCCAACCTTAAGTCGTCAGCGTTTGATAGGGAAATCCGAAGCGCGATTGAGGGTCTGCCGCAGGGTTCACCTGCTCATGCTCTCGGTTTGGTTCTCATCGGTCTTTGGGGCATCTTCACGGGTCCTACTTCCGGCGCTCAAGCGGCTCTTGCCTCCGCTCTCGCTGCAGAGGAGATCAAGGGTGCCGGAGCGGGTCTTGACTCTGTTCCTGCCATGCTAGAGCTATTGTACCCTGGTTCAACCAACGGGATCAACGCTGGCGTTGACCGTGCTGTGATGGCCGCCCGATTACCGCACAACGCCCTTGCTGTTGACAAGCTTGCTTTGGCTTGTATCGAGTATATCGAACTGCTCACTTCATCTACGGTTCTCAATGAGCCTGGCCTCACGCGACTTCAAAGACTGGAAGCTAGTCAGAAGGTTCACAAGGCAACATCGCGTCTCAGATTGGTCCTGACTCAGACGAAGTTTGTTGGCATGAGCGATGAAGATATTATTTGGGATGACGAAGAGGGAGGCACCCAAGTAGAGCTGGCGTTTGAGGTAGAGGAAGAACAGTATTGGGAGAGGGGAGGATTGGACAGCGAGAACAAGAAGTTTGAACGGGCCAAGGAGAGACTTGTTGAGGTTCTGTGCAAGGTTGGCAGGCGAGCGGCTGGCAGAGCCAGTGGCCGAGATGAGGACTCGGGTCTGGAAGGGGATCTGGATGAGCTGTGATTACCAACGTTATTGTCGAGTAAGTCTTGTGTATAGTGACGTATTGTATCCAGATCCATGTATGATATTTCGGCTGTATGTGTGGCATGAAACAGATCTTGCTTCGATGCCGAGGTTTGACACGACCTCCCGCCAAGGTACGATGCAGGTGACGTGATGGATGGTTGGCGAGAGGTTCAGTTGCGTCCTGACATGGGTCCAGTGACGCATCGGGTTGTAGCCAGACTTTCATGTCGATGTCGGCAAAGGTCTCTGGCTCAGTTATCGAGATCTCGCAGATATCTGCGTGGAGGTCTGCCATTATCAGCCATGCCTATGTATGACGATGATGATGTCGTATTGTTTGATCGGCACCATGGGATTTCATACTGCCCTAACACACCGTTCAATAAAGATGACCATATGAAACAGAGAGTGATTTGACCAAGAACATTACTCAGCCGGAAGAAGCAATTCCTGCTTGTTCGTCGCCAGAGGGACACATGTGTTGCGGTAACTGATGCCACACGCTTGTTCACTAGTCCTTTCTGTGGAAACAGGAACCTGATGTGCATGTGCGAGAGATTGAAGTTACCAGTCTTTCGATCGGGTCGGGTCGATGAATCACCCCTTCACAGTAGAGACAAGGAGTCACTTGTGAGACTGATTTGAGCGATTCGATTCATGATGGAAGGATGAATTTCGGTTCCGGATACTCCGCTGATTACTTACTACTACTACTGTGCACAATCAAGTGGAATGGCTCCGAATTCTTCATTACCGGAAGCATTCGGTTCGAAATGCATACTGTCACGATGACAGACATGCTGTAGATGAAGCAAGATGAGGAATGGATGGATTGGGTGGGATACTTGGAAGAACGACATGTGAGACAAGGTGGCGAGCCATGAAACCGCCTCATGATGTATTGTCGGATCATTCGAACGGATGCGGACACTCGACAATGACAATGACAATGAGAATGACAATAATAATAATAATGATGACAATAGCGACCGAAACGTGGCGCTCTGGTTCTCTGTACTCATATATGAGTCATATCGGAGGTATATTTGGTCGTATGCTCCTGATATGACGGATCCGGTCGGTCGGTCAGTCGTCCACCGATTGATTACCAGTACCAGTGGGAGTTCCCGCGCGGGTCCAACGGGTACAACGACGGGATGTTTCACAACCATGAGACCATCCACTCGCTGGAAGAACGTCCACCACCTACACTGGAACGACCGCTCCTGACAGACTGTTAACAGATGGACATCCTGCAGAAGAAAGGAAGATTGAAGACGATCATGACCATTGCTACCCAAGATGACGAGGTGGAAGGAACACACGCGCAAGCCACCGAAGAGGACGAGGTATGCATCCCCCATTTTAATCTGTCCATTGCTATTTGCATCAATTTCATACCATATGTGCATGTACCTCGATGAATTTCCGAGACATTCGCAATCTCTCTGTTTCCCTCCCTCTCTCGTATACGGTGATCGACCTCTTGCCAGTGCTGGTGCTGCCAGTGCTGGTCGCTGCTCCTGTCACCCTGTGCACCATCCATTGGATCCGTCGGAGACTTCATCTCGCTGACAAGCATGATTTCCCCGCTTTCGTTCGTTATTATCATCATTATTATTGCACCCAAACGTGGGAGCGCCTCTTTTGTCATTATTGGAGTCTTACGTTCTCTCTTCTCCCCTCCTTCCCCCGTCCATTGTGTGATTTCCCGGCCGAGGGAGGCAAGGCATCAAGGACAGAGTAAGACAAGGGTAACAGCAGAAATTGGATTGGACCCTGTTCCCGCGTCTCTGGTACCTATATCTCACCCTTTTTTTCCTTCCTCCTGTCTCGTTCTGACTGGCCCAGCGATGCAGGGTGTTGTTGCTTTGCCTTACACCGAGGCGAGACGAGACGAGACGAAACGAAACAGGGAGGAGAGAGAGAGGGGGGCAAGGGAAGGAAAACCCCCAAAAGCAAGACAGAGACATTATCATCAAAGACAAAGACGCACGCATCGTGTTTTGCGATGATGATGATGACTCAGTAGTAGATCCGGAAAAAGAAGAAAAATTACCTTTGAGTGCCCTCTCCCTCGAGTCCCATGCACATTACACCTCACTTCGTTACTAACCAGGCCTGGCTATCGTTCCTCGCCCGCACCCGCACCACCCGCAGGACCGAACCCGTATGGCCCGGGAAGGATGACTATTGTCTCTCATATTCATCGTCTACTCTACTCTGTCCCTTGTCCCTTACAATCGATGATCACGTTGTACGTACAGCTTCTCCCACTTGCTGGGTTCGCGGGTGCGGAACAGCCCTCAGACAGATGCATCGCGTGAGGGCGGAGTGCAGCTTCCAAGTGAGACCTGTCCTCTCTTCTGTAATAAATCTGTCGGTCGTCCATGTTCGTCTCTTCTGTCATCTTCTCTCCTATCGTCTCCAGATCGCTTTTCGGCTGAAGAGACTTGGACCCAAACTACATCCGGTCTCGCTCTCCTACCACGCTCCTCGACTTCCCGTCTTACCTAGCAAGCGACCCACCCATCAACCCGAACCCGAAGCGAGACCCAGACGGAACCGACCCTTGGTGTCTCTTACGGAAAGAAACCAGCAGCCAGTATCGACCCAAGCAAGGGCTTTCATACGGGAACCAACTTGGAACGACGGACGACCAAGGCCCGGGGTCCTCTCCAGAACGACTTTTTCTATCGTAACAGATCAGAAACGAGACCATCAGGTTTCACCTGGGAGACGTGATATATAGGACGAACGTGAATCACAAACCAGGTGGCGACTGATTCATCCTCTGTATCACCCCACATCACATAACATATCACGAACACCGGAGGCCAGACATTCGGCCTGGCGGTATGCTAGTACGAAGCAGATCAACTGTGAACATCCGATAGACCATCCACACAGCGAAGAGACAACCAGGCCTGTCTCGTCATCATACTACTGAATCAGCAGCACGCGACGGATTCGACGGATTCTGCGAAGACTAGCGTCCAGATAGATCGGCCCGTTCCGAATTCTGTGGTCTGCGGTGAAACAGCTCGTTGACATTTTGTCAACCACATCGACAGCGGCATTAACACCCGCATCAGCATCAGCATCAGCATCAGCATCAGCGGCTGCAAGTGACGTGCGACTTACGACTCATCGGATCGGACGAAAGACATTCTGGACGGAAGTAACAAGGAAGAATAGCGGAAGAACTCGTTCTCTAGACTGGTTAAACACCATCGTTGTCTTGCGGTCATAGTCAGTCTGGATCTCCCGTACACGAAGCGGATCAGGTCCCTCTTGGGTACTACCGCTCCTGTTTAGTCAAGCAACATTTACGTCCCCAGTATAATACCGTCTGTCAAGATGATTGCTTCACCTACTCTTCCTCCAGCTCCTCGATTCAGTTACACCTCGACATCAGCTTGTGAATCACCCTCCGCCTCCTCTTCTGCAACCTCATCACCTATCACTTCTCACTCCCGATCATTCTTTTCTGCCATGTTTTCCCCATCCGCCTCGGCCTCGTCCTCCAGAGCTTCAACACCCATGGGCTCACCGTCTATCGCTGAGACGTCAGCAATGCTCTCACCATGTCCTTCGAGCCACTCTCGCGAATCGTCAGGTGAGACGATGAACCTCGGGCTAGCTCCTTCCCCGCCTACTACCCCCGGGCACAGACGATCACGAAGTCGACAGTTCTGGGCATCACTGGGTGACAGAATGAGTCATGGAAAGCACTCTCCCAGAGAAGAGATGGAAGATGAACAGATGGACATCGACACACCTGCTGATGGTAAGTTGCCCTGCTTGTCGATGCGACGGGCCACCTTCTTGACTGACGATATGCTTGCCCACTCAGACTCAATCTCCCTCACATACCCGCCGTCGTTACCGACCTGTTCGCTCTCCGCATCTTACCAATGCTCTGAGACCTCCACCCTTATCCCACCTTCTTTCTATCCTGGTCAATCGATACCTGTCGTCTTGACTTTCGAGCTCGACCGTATCTCCTCCTTGCCACACTACCTCAACCCGTCACTTACGATGTCTCTCATCGGTACACTTCATCTCCCTAATCACGCGCCTCGAACGATCATCTGCGTTTCTGTGTCCCTCGCTGAAGGCCTTGCACTTTGGGCTAGGGATGCAGAGCAAACTTATGCTCGCAATCCACCCAGAGCTACCGAATGTCACATCGACCCATCACAAGGTCTTCCCGGCGGTACCTATTCTCTTCCCTTGACGGTGCAGGTCCCTTCGACACCACGCTTACCACCGTCATTCACCGTGAGATCGTCCAGTTTCGCGGTCACCTATGCTCTTACCGTCACGTTGACATGTGACGACCCTTCTCATCCTGGTGGAAGTGGGACCCGGGTGGTCCTGGCGGAAACTGCGAAACCGTTCGAGATGATGCCTGAGACCCTGCCGACTCGTGCACCCAGATATATGGCTCAATCTTTCTGGGTCAAGACGGACGTCCCTTCTCCCTCACCGATCACCGCCACGACGATGACCACGACAACACCGCCACAGATCGTCCGGAGACAGAACACCCGATGGTCCGTCCATCCTCATATCCCAACCACTGCCTTTTCGCCCACGTCCATCATCCCATTCACGTTGGTCCTCACACCTCCTTCTCCCTTGGAAGTGGAAACGGATCTTGAGAACAGTATTGTCCCACCCGTCCAGCCCAGATTCCAGATCCTCGTTCGACTCGCTTTGGTGAGAAGGGAGTTCTCATCGATATCTACGCATCAAACGGTCGATGCTGCAGGTAACGGTCTTGTGGTGGAGGAAGAGATCGTCTCTCGTTGGGGCTGGGTCGAGACCAGTACCAGCACTTCTGAAAATGGAGGAGAACAGAAGATCAAATTGAGGGATATCGCCTTACCTCTCATGCCACCTCATGCCAGGACCTGGAGACATGGCATGTCGACCATGTTGAACGTCGGTCCTGCGTCCAACGCACTGAATACGAACAACGAAGAGTCCATCTCCGTTTCGTCGACTTTTCATCTCAACGTCACGTTGGCTTTCCTCTCGCTCCCTTCTCCCGATTCACCAACCTTATCCACCTATCTCACTTCAGATTGTTTCCCATCATCATCGACCCATATTGACGATCTCGTCCCTCGTCGACCTAAGCAGTTCACGATCCCCACATCATCCAGCTCACCCGATCATTTCGATCTGTCCATATTCAGGCGTAGATTCCCCGGGACGATCAAGACTCTTCCGATCCCGATCGTGGTGGGATCAGTGAGCGAACCGAGGGGAGCGATGCACAATGTGCGTTGGAGCGATCTCCATCTGTCAACCAATGGTGAGACGGGACACGAAGTCGGTAGGATGATCAGCGGGGAAAGTACGACTTGCGAGAACGGTTGGATCATCCCCCCGCCAAGTTATAAAGAAGCTCTCAAAGTGGCTCCTTACGAGTATGAGTAGGAGGATCTATCATTCAGTCCACTCAAAGACACCTTGGTAAAGGGATCTGAACGGGAGGACAATCAGAGGGAATGGCGACAGACGGATGGTGGACAGGATATCAACTGCATTACGGGTCATTCACGGGCACAATCAATACGATTAGTCATCTCATCGAGTTGTATAGCATCTTCACCCTCATACGGGTCATCTCAGTACTCATACCTTGTCAGCATATCATGCATATGCTTTGCACTTTGATCCTTGTTGCACATCCACAAACCATGCAAAAGACATTCATTCTCGTCAAATACTGTAAACCGTAGCTTCGCGTATTTCTCCATTCAACTTTGACTCCAATCTCTGGATCTCTACGCACTGAGCCTCACAAGTTGTTTGACACCAGGCTAAGAGAGATGTCCCTCGTCAGCGCGACTCTTTCGGACACTCATTGACTCTACTCACCGCCCAGGAAGTCATCTCGCCCTCAGCTGTGGTCAGAAGTTGAACATGCATGGACAGAGCAGCATTGAGATCTCTAGCCGCAATGGCTACACGTGCACAAATTTATCAGCTGTTGAACCCCCGCCGTCTCGCATACGCCAGCGTTCGCTTACCCTTCGCGATGTTGTTCATCATTCCCACGGCTGGAGCAGGCACGGACTCATTGTTAAGTCCATCGAAGAGGATGTTCAGCCGTCTCTCGGTGTCTTCGACGATTCGCTTGAGGTGAGGCTGTAATGATCACGCCAGGCCGATCAGCCGTCTGCGGTCACCTTGACCTTTGAGGATCAACTTACGGGCAGATTAGACTGCTTGACTTTGTTCAGCTCACTTGACAAGATCTCGAAGATCGGTTTCGAGCCATCGGGTATATGCGATCTATCTCCGGATGCTGGACCTTCCAGGTCAGCGATGAAGCTCGGTCTGATGACAACGGAATTGCTACTTACGATGACTAGTTCTGACAGGAGGGGCAGGCGTGGCGGCCTTCGGCTGAGAAGGTGAATTGACTTGCTGAGAAGAGGTCTGTTGAGAGACAGACGATCCTCTGCCGGGCGGTGGAGGACCAGCTAATCTTGATCCCTGCGGCGCCTGCTGCATTGGCGGAGATATCGTCCTTCCGTCCATCTGAGAAGGTCGAGATTGAGCAGGAGGACGTATTTGGCCCGCGAGCGGCGACGATCGACCTTGTGGACCAAGTGGAGACAATGCTCGTTGAGGAGGAGGGGGTCCGGCCATAACTCCCGGTGGAGGTGGGCCGCCTCTTGGGGGAAGCTGGCGCACGCCAGGAGGTGGAGGTCCCGCATTCATTGGCGGCGGTCGAATGGGCTGTTGTGGGGGAGCAGAGGGGGTATGAGCAGCCCTTGTAGGGGCAGCTGAAGGAGGTCGAGGGCCACCCTTGGGAGGAGGAGGCAGTACGCCGGGCTGTGGAGTCCGCGAATGAGACGAGGACAAGCCCTGTGGTGCTTGCGATGCCACTGGATCGGTGGGAGAGTTGATGAAAGGTGACAGTATAGCGGCGGGTCGAGCAGCCTCCTTAGAAGCAGCGCTTTGAGGCCTTTTGGGGACGAATGAGGGAGCATCATTCCAACCTGGGATATCTCTTCGTTGAGCTGCGGGGATAGGAGGTGGAGTGGACGAGTTCAATCCGTTGGATTGCCCAATCCTTGGAGGAGGAGGAATGACAGTCTGGGGACCTCCATATGATTGCTGAGCGGGCGGAGCACCGTATCCTTGAGGCTGTGGGTCATTCGTGCGATAGCCGTTGGCTGGGGCATACCCAGTCGCAGGCTGGTAATTAGAGGTTGGTGTGTAAGGACTGGAGTCACCACCATACCCATAGTTTTGAGCCGGAGGATTGTAAGCGACAGAAGAAGCTGGCGGGTTATAGGGCGTCGATGCTGGAGGAGCATTATACGCATTTTGAGAAGCAGAAGGAGCTGAGGCATATGTTGCTGGTGTCTGTGGTTGAGCATATGAGGACGGTGGCTGTGTACCATACGACGTAGCTGTTTGTGCAGGAGCATAAGAAGCAGTCTGCTGAGCCGGAGCATACGAGTTCGACGGACCAGCCTGATTGCTCTTGATCTGCCCGAAGGTCGAGCTCGACGCAGGTCTGCCTGACGACATCCCGGCTGCGGTCAACAATCTGTTTCTAGCTTTGTCGAGCTCCGTACCAGCAGCACCAGTGCCCTTATAGTCGGAAGGCGTCATGTTGACATACTTGGCGGCAATGTCGATTAGACCTTGAGTGGCCAGAAGATCGGCGTACTCATAGAATCGATCGTACAGCGAAGCCAGCTTGTAGGTTCTAGCACCCGTTTCGACAGCCGCGGCAGACTCAGTCGGAGTCAACAGATCTTCATCAACATATCCAGTCGCGGCGTTGAAGACAGCAACTTTCTCGACGAACGACTGTAGCGCTTGAGCGTGTGCAGTGTATCTGGTGGTGTCTGCTGCCTCTTCCTCTTCTCCCATCTCGTCGACCCAGATTCCGACAACCTTCTCCAATTTTCGCGCCGCTAGATAACACAACGTGGCGTCTTGACGAGCGATCTTTGCCGACTCCTTGGCTTCTGGACTATCGGATCCGCCAAGAGTTTGCCACTTGTACTGGAGGCGTTGTCCAAGCTGTTCAGCCAGGTTACTGAACTCGCTGTCCTTCGCGAAAGTGCAAAGTACGACGAACACAACCTTCCATTCGGACAAGTCGGCATTTTGCACGATATCGAGAAGGTCTTCAGTGACGATGGATTGAAAGACTCGGAGGAATGGAAGAGACGTGGTCCGTCGAGCGAAATAAGCCTTCTGTGTCGACTGGAGCAACTCAGGACCGCCCCTCACGGCGAGTAAAAGGGCATCTGCAAATCGCTCAGACGCAAGGCAGAGGTCAACGGCAGATCTGAAGTCACCCAGCACAAGAGCCTGAGTGACAAGCTTGTCAACATCGCTCTCCCCTGCCGGGTATATCTCGAAGGTGTTCTCCTTGGTGATGACTTCGTCTCGCAGGGAGGAAGCACGACTGCCAACCGTGGCCGCGACAGACGAGTCTCCGATCTCGGACTTGTGTGGGATGATATTGTCGAGTTGAGGATTTCGCAAAGAATTTGATGCCATTGACGAAAAGAAGTCCGCCGCGGCTGCAGCAGCGGGCGTGCCGGGGGCTTCATCATCGTCGAACAAGCTCTTCTCGCTCTTCGTAGTGGAAGTATCAGCTTCAACCTCGGGACCTCTGGCGCTTGCAGCGTCGTCCATAGAGACACCATCGAATGACTTTTCAAGAGACTTCTCTACCGTAGGTGTTTTGGATTCCTCTTCGGGTGTAGCGGAGCGCTGAGCTTGGGTCGGCTCCTCACTGGTGACGCTAACAGATGGGTATTTGCCGATAGCCTCCTGCACCTTCTTCGCAACTTCTTCCTTGGAGAAGCCGAGGAGCTGGACGATCTCCTCCCGAGAGTTGATTTTGAAAAGAGCCTTGAGAGCCTTCCAGGCAGCGTCATCTCCAGAAGCCCTGTTGTTGCAGAACTCTGCAAGTTTCTCCTTCTCACTCGCAGTAGCATCGAGTGCAATTGCGCGATCGAGAACGGTTTGCTCAGTAATGACAGTACGGAGGTGAACCACGCCGCTTTGGTGTTTGCCGGAGGCGCCGGGTAGATTGGAGGTGGTTGCGAGAAGACCACCAAAGCCGAAAGTCGCAGACACAGGTCGACGGAGCCATTTGGGAGGCTGCTTCAGTGATAAGACGTTTGCTGTATCATCCGCAGGCTCTTCATTGCCCAACGCTCCAAAGACATCATCGGCACTAGCCTCATTGGAGAGCTTTTCGCTTTCTTGAGTAGGAATGCTAGTGGTCTGGAGGGAGTGGATGCCGATATGACCGTCGAAAGAGGCAGTCGCGAGGAGATCGGGATTTCGAGGACACCATGTGGTTTGGAAAGACCAATCACTGCTTTGAGGGAGCTGTATCTAAGTCAGTCTGGTGTCATTCATGGTCAACTCACCTCGCCAATGATCTCGCCAGTCTGAGGGTTCCAGCACAACGTCCGATTGTCTTTGCCGCACGAAAGAAGAAGGTCGGCATCTTGCTTGCACCAAGAAACGGATAGAACACCTTTGTGATGGCCGCTCAAGATCTATAAGTTGTCAGTGCTATCCCAAGATGATCATGTGCTCACCTTCTCTGGGGCTCTAGTATTTCTCAGATCCCAAAGCATGATGATGGGAGATTCGTCATCTTCGGAGGATGTTATCAATCTCGTGGCCTGAACGATATCAGCCTGAAGATATAGGTGCCAAATTTTGGCAGCTTACCTGCTCAGGATGCCAGCAGACATCACTCATTCCTCTCCGTTTGCCCATCTGTAATCCAGCAACACCGCCGACGGTCTCCATACCCTTGGCGGCTCCTCCACCATATTGCAAGCTGACAATCTCCTTTCCAGCCTTAAGATCCCAAACGGATGTGAAACCGGAGGAGGAAGACGCGGCGAAAACTCGAGACACCGTAGGGTTCCACTGGAGCGATGTGATCTCTCCCAATTTTGTTGACACAGGTCCAGGAGGGATGGGAGCGTTATTTGGGCTGTTCAAGTCGTATATGAAGAGCTGTGACGAGATTAGCAACAGTCCACAACAGACATGAAAGAGTACACTCACTTCAGCATTGACAGCTCCGGAGAGCATCAAGTTCTTTTGAATGGGATTGAAATCAAGACCTCGAACAGGACCAGTGTGCTTGTCACTCCGGAAGAAACGAGCCTCATCTGCGCTGTTTCACAATGAGAACGATAAGAAATTGTCTGGAGGTATGACAGGCTGTGCAGAGAACATACCTGGAGCCCGAGATGATCTTTGCTGGATCAAACACATTGATCTCACCAGTCTCCATACCAGCTGCAAGGACACCTTTGGCATGTGTCGATGAGGGAGCAGACCACGCAAGACGGTTGAATCTGCGAGTTACGCATGGCAACTGAGCATGTACCGACTAAATCTGAACGTGAGGGGAATGCACACTCACCGACTTCCGACAGTCACACTTCCCAATGCTGGTTTACCTTCACCGCCAAGTCTTACTCCCTGAGCATCTCCAAAGTCAGGAGCCCAGATCTCAAGCTGACTATCATTGCTGAAGCTCTCGTCTAGTGCGCCAGCTACGGCACCGGTCGCAAGTAGTGGGGAGGAGGATGAGGCTTGATCCCACGCGAAGGTCGCGGTGCGTGAGATGTCCTTCAGCTTCATTTTGTGTTTGTGTTTGTGTAGGCGCTCGGCGCCTTGGATAGATAACGGCTTGCGGGAAGTAAGACTGAGAGAAGGGGAAGGAGGGGATCGGTCAGGAGGTAAAATGAGGTCGAATGGGAATGAAATGCTAGAGTTTGAGAACGAGATGTATACGGTATGACGAGGAGAGGACCAAGAACGAGACGTGGCGCCGCGACGTTGGAGGACGCGCGCCTTCTCAGCACAACCAGCCCAAACAATCGCCCAAGAGAGCTGGTGCGCCTAACTTTGAATGAATGGTAGCCTCCACCTCACCACGTGGTTTGCTTCCACTTTTTGCGAGCAGGTCTGGTGAAATGTCATGTCTCGATATCCAGCTCATTTACGTTCACTTGCTTTTCACAAGACAACGCAGACACAACCCCCCCAAACAAGCATGCCTGACCCATTTTTCCAATCTGACAAGAAGAGGAAGAGACCCAACAGGTCTGGTCCATCCACCAACCGAGAGACGACCAGACCACGGCCGTATGGGAAAGGTCAGAAGACCAAATCGAAACATGTTGCAGCCCGAGACGAAGAACTCTCGTCAGGGGCAGAGGGAGATGACGGAGCTGTCGATCTGGATTCCATGGACTTCAGGAAAGGCAGGGAAGAGGTAGAACTCGACGATGAAGAGTATATCGATGAGAACGAGACGGCTGCAGAGAAGAGGGTGAGGTTGGCGAAAGGGTATTTGGCAAAAGTCCGGGACGAGGTCGAAGCTGGTAAATTTGCTCACCTTCACTTGCCGGGGCAGAAATCAGAATCAAGCTGACGAGCTATAACTCTAGCCAATGCGGAGCAGGACTATGACGCTGCCGAGATCGACAGGGAACTCATCGCATCCCGTCTGCAAAAAGACGTGGTAAGTCCGCTACCCGAACTGCCTTCCAATTGACTTGCCAGTGACTGACCTGCACCTCTCTCAGGCCGAGGCTCACGGTCGAATACACCTCTTCCTCGCTGGACACCTCTCATCGTCCACTGTGCACTTCCTCACCACGCCCTCACACTTGCCTACCGCCTCGACTTTCACCTCCAGATACATATACACCTCGACCAAACGGGGAGCTATCATTCGACACACTACTCCTACATTGCGCAAGGCTGGCAAGCCTTTCGGGCATGCTCAAGCCGATCGAGAAGGCGGACATCAAGGAGAAATCCTTTGTCTCGCTTCTAGCGAGGATGGGAAATGGCTCGTTTCGGGTGGAAGAGATGAAATCATCGGAGTGTGGGACGTATCAGGCGATGAGCCAAGATGGGTGTCTGCTCTGAAAGGACACAAGGATGCTGTGACTGTGAGTGCTCAATCTCTACCCATATCACCTTGATCAGTTCTGATATATCTCAATTGTGTCAGTCGATCGCTTTGTCCCCCTTGAACAACCCCTCTCACCACATCCTTTCCGCCTCTCTCTCTCGACATCTCGCGCTTCACTCTCTGGCCACGCTTTCTGTCATCGACACATTCTTTGGTCATCAAGACTCTATCTCTTCCGTCTCGTCACTGAAGCCCACCCTCGCTGTCACTGCAGGCTCGAGGGACAGGACCTGTCGATGGTGGAAGGTCGAGGAGGAGGTCCAACTTGTTTTCCGAGGGGGTGGGAAGACAAGAGAGAACCAGCGTGGTCTGATGCCTGAAGAGAGGAAAGAGAGGTTGGGCGGTGGATGGACCGAACCGGAAGGTGGAAATGTGAATGTCAATGAACTCAAAATGGATAGGAAGGGGAAGGGCAAAGAGTTCGTGGAAGGTTCAATAGATTGCGTGTGTATGCTTGACGAACAGCATTTCGTATCGGGTGGAGATAGCGGGTGAGTCGGAATTCTTGCAGCTTTCGTTCCCATTGTGACACATAAGAGGGTCGAAAAAGCTGATCGGAAAGTATGCATGCGGGCAGTTCCATATCTCTATGGCATATCGGAAAGAAGAAACCGATCTTCACCCAATCCTTCGCTCATGGTCTCACCGATTTAGTCGAATCGTCCGACATCTCTCTCACTGGTGCAAGATGGGTCACCTCCCTCTCCGCTCTGCGAGGTACCAATCTCTTCGCGTCCGGATCATACGATGGCCAAATCAGATTATGGGCTCTAGACCCTTCTCTGAAATCGTTCGCCCCTTGTTCCGTTACGATACCAGTGAGGGGATTCGTCAATTCGCTGCAGATCTTATCTTTACCGAGTGGTACTATCTCACATGAAAGCCTTGCCCTGGACCGAGATGAGGAGAAGACGGAGACGCCAGTGGCCAAGACGGAGTTAGTACTGGTAGCGACAGTGGCGCAAGAACCGAGATTGGGCAGATGGATGAGGGACAAGGAGGCGAAGAACGGAGTATTGGTGGCTAAACTTGGACTGGATGACGAGGGAAAGGCGATGCTAGTCTAGATATTCGCGTCTCAACTGTGTAGCTTTGTTCGTCCATGAATTCATGCATTCATGCACCCATTAGCAGACAGAATCCAACATGCCTAACTTTCTGGCCGATGAATCCGGTGAGGGGTCAAAGCGCGCCCCAGCACTCTGATCAAATGCATTACAACCCCACTGAATACAGGTAAAGTGTAAAACCTAATCCCAAAGCAGTCTATGAGGCCGTTCGTTCTATATGTCCTCACTCTCTTCCGCTTGTGACCCTAAAATCCCTTCGATGACCCTCACGACGAACTCGGAATTGACGCTTATTTCTCCCTACAAGCCCAGCCCAGAAGCAACCAAGCACTGATTAGCCTTCCGTGTTCCGAGTCGAGATCGACTGTGACAGCCAACTCACCTTCGTTCTCTCTTCACCTTTCTTTGTTCCCAGTTCTCGCCATTTCTCCTCGGTGAGAATACGATCGTTCTGAATCGCTATGTATTGGTGATTCAAGGTTGTCGCGAGGAGTTGGAAGTCGCCTGAAGTAACCATAGGTAACATTGTCAGCTGGGGTCGAGGTGTAACTCGACAGTCTGTCGACGAGAGGTATTCATGAAGACCTTTGGCGAGGAACAGAGGGAATGTGTCACATACGCTCATATCCTCCATCCTCAAAGATTTCAATCACGGTTGAGCCTTCTGTAGCAGGCATCCATAATGTCGTGAACAGTTCATCACCATGCAGACTGACCACAATCTGGTCCGAACTTCGTCAGCAGAATTTACAAAGCAGCTGACCAGCCTCATGACGAGACCTCTACAAATGCTGCGCTTGCCCAACTTCCTACGACGCCATCCTTAATGGATGAAGCCAGGGATGTTACGCAAACATCGACTCACCTGCGCTCGACCCATCAACTCTACTTGTCTAGCCTTACTCATGGAAGCCGCCTTAGCCACATGAACCTCGGCGACAGTCGTCAACGTCATCAGAGCCTGTACGAGCGAGTCGTGGTCGCTTTGTTTCATCTTAGGTTTTTCTTTCTGCCCGACGATTGTGGAGACTTCAGCTCAACTGCTAATGACGATCCAGTAAACGTTTTTTTTCTCACCTGTCGATCCACGTATACAACCACGGGCAGGCCTCTGGAGCCCGTATCTGATTTCCCGTCGACGCCCAGAGATCGCATCATGTTGGTTCTGAATTGTTCCCAAAAGTTTTGCGCAGCCGGTACTGTGGGTATCATGGCGTTCATCTTTCGAGTAGTGTAAGCTTCACAGCACGCAATTTCTTTTGCTATCGCTTCAGCCTACCTTGCCCCACTTTGCCACTTCGCCGTTCGCTGCGTGTGAAGCCCCTGGAACGTCAAAGTAAATTGAGCAAACTTGCCACCAATGCTCCGTATGATTGTGACAAACACTCACACCGATCAATGATGACCACTTTTTCAAGCAGTATGGGCATTCCAGCGGTATTACGATCCGCCCAGCCATTAGCATCTTCGACAGAAGTCGACGGTAAGGCATGAGCTAAGAACCATGCGTCTGTAACAAGTCATGCATTAGTGATCAATTTCCCAAAATCAGGATTCAATGGTACGGGTTCTGTTCCATGTCAAACGCTCTTACAGCCACTCGAGAGCAGCGGAAGTCGTGGATGGTCGAGATGTGACTACATCTTAGACCAAGCGGAAAGAAGGTCCCTCACTGTCGCCCCTTTCATCTCTCCAACTCGGGTTCGCGCCACAGCGGGGAAACCACACTCGTCTCGGCACGGGGACCGACACGCTCGTCGGCAGAGTCGAAGCAAGGACCCGCGTGGCGCCAAGGAACGCTTCGAGAACGAAGTGTCTATAGTAAGGGTCATTCAGTTGACGCAACATCCAAGATGGTGAGGAGCTCACCTGAAGTAGACTGTACTCCAATAGCGCGGGATTCTCGGTCAGCCAGGCAATTCGCGCAGTGTTCACATTCAGTCATAACCCACCCAGATAGCCCTCTGTATCACTGGGTATCAGTCATCATCGTCCCTCCCGAGCACAGTCACTGCGGACTCACCAGGTCCAGGACCGTCATTGAAGATGTACTGTGGGAGGTCTTAGTGTCAGTGGGTATTCCCGAGCGTCAATCTTCTTCCGCTCTTCCATTGTATGTCATCATCTTGCCCCGTTTCATTCGCACAATGTGCTCATACGATACCGATCCTCGGAGACAAGAAGCGCAGGCTATTAGACTCACCGTAACACCCCCTAATTTATACCCCCTTGCGCCCAGCTCCTCTCTCCCAACCTCGTTCCCCTCAATCCTCCATCTGTCCTCCCCCGCTATCTGTCCCCTCTTCTCGCTCGAAATCACAAACTTCGTCTCTGGGACTCTTCTCCTCCCATCCGCAGCTGACGGCGAAGCATGGAGGAATGGTTTCAGGTCGAGTGGTATCTCCTCTCCTTCTGCTTCAGGATCTTCTATCTCATCTTCGTTGATCATGTCTAGGTTCTCGGGAGGTTGGATGAATAGGAGTGATGACCCAGTCAGATAGAGGTTGGAGAAGACTTGATAGCCTGGGAGACCTGTTTCCTTTGGATCAGCATACAGCCTGCTGTGAGATTCGGACCAAACGCCACCCGACAGCGAAGAGAAGCAAACTTACCGCCATCATATGTCGTTGATGGTAGGTCTGTCTCGAAATCTACCCAGCCATCGTCACCTCCAGCAGGCTCGATCCCGCTCACGCCTACTCGTCCTCCTACAGAACCACCTGTCGTTCCCGGCCCCCAACCTCCTATCCAATTCTTCACGCCTCCACCCCACCATCTTCCACCCTGCTCGCCTTGGTCATCGCCATCATCGTGGTCCGAGGCTGACCCATATTCAGATTCGGATTCTCCGAGTGACCACCTCCCGTATCCTTTGGTGTTCGGTGGCTCTTGTCCGAGGGTGGACATCGACTTCGAGAAGGATGCTGATCTCGTGGAAGACGATGAGGAGGGGAAGAAGATAATCAGGAACGTAAAGACCAGACCTCCTATAGCTGCTCGAGTGAGAGCGCGCTGTGAGAACGCAGCCATACTGAAGAACTGAAGACAGAGGGCTCTGCCAATATCGCTAGACGATGGTGAAGAATATCGCTCGATGTGTTGAGAGATACAGCTAGGTATGAGGATGGGGGATATCACTTGATTTGAGTTTTGACTTTGGAAATACGCGGGGAAACGCGAGGAGGAATGCGGGGAAATTACGTAACTCTGTTCACATTCCCACCCCCTGATCACATCCGCGGGTGGATGAGATGCACGACGTACTAGTATCACCTGTGATGGGTAATATCATCTACATGCATGCACCTCTGCTTTTCTCTACAAGCACCAGGCAACGACACAGACGTCCTAATCATCACCCTTCTCCAGTCTGACAGCTGGTCTCTTTTTCACCTGGTCCAGATCCGTCTTGTGACCCACTAACGTTCGGATGTCCGAGATCTTGTACTTGATCATGGTTGGACGTTCGAGTGACATGCCCCATCCTAGCACTCGGACACCCTTGGGAAGACCCATAGGCTCAAGCATTTCTGGTCGGAAGATGCCAGACTACGAAGCACTTTGGTCAGCTAACTGTCAGTCGTTCCGGGTGTGAACCACCACGCACGTTGGCAATCTCAATCCACTTGCCCAATCCTTCGTGCCAAGAGAAAACCTCCATACTGGGCTGTATGACGTTCTGTTAGCTCTGTCTTTCATCTCAAGTCTGCCATTCTTACTCACTTCGGTATAAGGGTTATAAGCAGGCTTGAACCTCAATTTGTGGTTACCTGTCTTCGAGAAGAACTCTTGCATGAAAGCTATTGGCATAAACGGCTGTTAGCTGACTCGTGGGAGGTCATCAGAGAGCAGAGCATAACGCACCAATCAGGTTACCCAAGGTGATGTCGTAGTCCGCAACGACCCCCTCAACCTGGTGGAACTCTGCTAAGTGGGTAGCATCCGCGGTTTCGTTTCTACCGTTGCCCACTTCAGTGTCCACATTCTGCACGTTAAAGGTAGAGCCTGCTCACCTGAACACTCGATCGATTGAATACATCTTCGCCGGCTTGAATCCTCCCTCCTGATTTGCAAGCTTGTAGAGCATGTCCGTGGAAACGGCAGTAGTATGTGTTCTCAATAACAGCTTCTCGCTCTCGTCTCTGTTGAAAGGTGCTCTGTAACCGATAGAGCCGTAACCTCCTTCCTCGTGGACTTTGCGGACTCGCTCGTAGTATTCGGGGTCGGGTCTGAGTGCCTTGACAGGGTCTGAGATGACATCGTATTAGTTTTCACGGTATATACAACGACGCAAGTCATGATTGTAGGCATACCTTTCACGTAGAAGGTGTCCTGCATCTCTCGAGCAGGATGTTGTTGAGGAACGAACATGGCATCGAAGTTCCAGAATGCGGACTCGACGAAACGATTGGTAGGCATTTCGGTGAAACTAAACGATAATCGTCAGCTATCAGACAGGAATCGTTTCTGCTCGACAGCTCACCCCATATCAAAGAAGATGTTTCTGAATTCTTCTCGGACTTTCAGCAGAGGATGCAATGCGCCTCCATCTGTCGGTTGTCCCGCTGCGGCAAAGTTGTATTGCTTGAAAGAAGCTTCCCTCCATGCGCCTCTGCGACAAAAATCGAGAATGAGCTCGTGTTTCTTCGCAGAAAAAGCGAGAAGCTATGGCAAGTCTGTAGTGATTGAATCGACAACGTACGATTGCAGCATCTCAACGGTA